>NC_143509.1:90009635-90309635 GCF_031878675.1 Megascapheus bottae
AAAACAGAGGTTCAAGGATCATTAGTTCTAGTTGGGGATATACTTTGTCTCAGATGAAAGAAAACAAAACCAATCATACATAATATATAATATGAATATAAACATATACATATAAATATATACCATACATTCATCTACATATAAACATATACATTATATAGTCATAAAAATAAGAACATATCTATTTTAGGATTATAATATTTCTCAATATTTTCTGTCTTTTATTCAAGTATTTTATAGAAATTATATAGGAGAAAAGTATTCCTATCCAAGTTTATAAAAGTCATAGTCAATATTTCCCCTCCCGTTCTTTTTAGAAAGAGGAGGCTGATCATCACAAACTGGAAGCCCATTTGTACACGGATGTTAGGGACACAAGCAATTCAAATACAACTTCAAATATATAGTGAAGCCTTGTCTCAAAACAAACAAGAAACAGGTAAGCTTTAAAATGCTTGCCTAGCAGGCACAAATCCTTGAGGTTTGATCTTTATCACTGAGGGGGGAAAAACACAAGAAATAAGTTTAAATTTTGTTTCTATCATTTAAAATTTGAAATTGATTTTTAGAAATACAAAATCCTCACAGGAATGAGGAAAAGTGGTTAAATATCAATTTACATTAGATAAGAGTTTTTCAATATAGTTCAAAAAGAAATCTAGTTTTATTCTATTATTGTAGCTAGCTTATGTGTTAGAAGGAAGAAATGAAATCAAATATATATTTTAATCCCTTTTGCCGGTAATACCCAGGGTGAAGAATTCATTTGTTGACTTTTTCATTTTGTAGTGAGTCTTAGAATGGCACATATATTAAAGTAAAAGGTTCTATTTTTTATCCTAACAATGTAAGAAACAGTTCATTTTTATTTACAAATGGGAGAAGGGTTTATATCTAAAGAGAATTCAGGAAATTGCCTTAAATATATCCCTTATAAAAATAAGAATTTTTATGTTTTTGATGCTTAAAATGAATTTTTAACTCACATTTTATTTCACATTAAATTACAAATAATGAATGAATCTTCAAAAGTTTAGCATATTTTAGTAATACTTAGGAGATTCTGTCACAATACATATGAAAAGCAAGGCCATATAGTTTTAAACACTGAAATTGTTAGTGAGCTGTTTTTTTTGCTGGTCATGGGTCTTGAACTCAGAGCCTGGGCACTCTCCTTAGACTCGCTCAAGGCTAGTGCTCTACCACTTGAGCCACAGCACCACTTCCAGCTTTTTCTGTGTATGTGAGACTAAGGAACCAAACCCAGTGCTTCATGCATGTTAGGCTAGCACTCTATCACTAGGACACACTACCAGTCCTAAGCTAATGTTTTTAGACAGATAATGCTCATGCAGTTCATGATCAAGCATAGATTATTTCTCTTTTAAATCTTTTCTGCTTTGGACAAGGGAGATGTATAATTTGAATTAAAAGAGGGTTTAAATGAAAATTTGTAGCTTGATAAGAGTTGCATTACTTGGGCTTAGTACAAAAAGAGAAACTGGGATTTTTTGATAAAGACTCAAAATTGAGGAAAACTGATCATAGTACAGGGTGGGGGAATCTAAACATGCTATACTAATTGAGAAAAGTCAGGCTTATTAGGTGCATATGGTTGGATAGATTTATAACGAACAATCAAAGTAGGCAGAACCATGGAAATGAAGTTGGTCTGTAAAGGAAATAAAAACTAAAGGAGCCTAGCACAAGTAATCAAGTGACCTTCCATGGTATAGACACAGGTTGATTCATGTACCCATGGCTTCTGAGTCACAGGACTGTGAATAACAGGACTGTGGATGACACTGCCCTACGTATAAAGTCAAGGAAATAAGAAATTGAACTTTGCCATGTTTCAGAAAGAAGAGAACAAGAATCTTGACAAAACAGTATTTGTCTAGATCTAACACAATAAGATTTCACAGATTAAAAACTTCAGTCATGATTATATGATTGCTAACAGCAATTCTATTATTTTATTAATATAGTTATTTCAAGTAAGAAAGAACAGAGTATCTACATAGAGTTACTAAAAATACATTTCTGTACATACATAATTTCTGAATATAATTTACTGAAAAAGTCACCATTTTAAAGGCAACAAGTTCATAAAATATTACAATAAGTGAATATCTTGAACTTGATGTATAGCAGTTCTACCACACAGAATGCTAGAAATTACAAATGTATTTATTATCTCTAACTTATGGAAATAAAATCATTATTCGATCCATATAGTTTACAGAATTTTGTGCATATATTGTTCGTGATAAGCCAAAAAGTACTCAATGCATTATTTATTTTATTTTATTGTCAGGGCGATGTGTAGAGGGGTTACAGATACATTGATTAGGTAGTGGGTACATTACTTCTAAAACATTGATACCCTTCTCCACTGTGCCCCCTCAATTCATTATTTAATGAGATTAATTTTATTAAATACATTTCCTCTTGGGTTCATTACAATGCTGTTTGATATCATAAATGTTACTTCAAAGTCAAATTTAACAATTTGGTATATAAGCAGAATCTCTTAGATTCACGTTAATGCAAATGTGGTGGAGTGGCTGGGTGTTTGGCCTAGTGGTAGAGGGCTGGCCTAACGTGCACAAAGATCCGGGTTTAATTCCTCCTTACCACATACATAGAAAAGGCTGGAAATGTGCTGTGGCTCAAGTGGTAGAGCTCTAGCCTTGAGAAAGCACAAGGGCAGCTCTCAGGCCCTGAGGTCAAGCCCCAGGACTGGAAAAAAAAAAAAAAAGAAAATGTGGTGGTGTTATATTTGTGTGTGTGTGTGTGTGCATGCAGGATTATATAATGTGTTATATTTTAAGATATCTAACATAAAGTGTATATACATATGTATATATGATTATGGACATATGTATATATAAATATTGTATATTATATAGCAATACATACATATTAGCCATCTATTGTTTTAATTAATAACCTTAATATCATCACTATATTATTGTAAATAGAACTAATAACACAATAGTTAATATAGATAATTATAATTAGTTAATAAATTAATAATAGAACCTATTATACATAATATATTTGTTGTCAAATAACTTAAAATTGCATATATATTTTATTTTTTAAAATATTTTTATTGTAATTAATAAAAGTGTTACATGATATTTGCCAGATAGAAGGTGCATTAATTCACATACATTGATACCCTTTCACATGTCTTGGTCCCCATTACCCTCCCCTCTCCCCCTTCTCCATCTTGGTTTTCCCCCCTTCCCTATCCAATTTCAAATAACCAAATACAAATATATCCAATATATCAGATAACAAAGTGAGATACATTATGAGATAACAAGGGATGGCAAAAGAGATGAGAGATAATATAGTACATTAAGGACAACAACCATTCATTATATGGCTTTTGTTTCAATATCCTGGAGGTCATTTCAATCAGCTTCATACTATATGGCCTTATGTATCAAGGTTTTGCTCTATTGCAAATCTCTGCTAGGAGAGCCCAGGTTTCTACTGATTATGACAAATGAGGAAAACCTTTGAGCCTAAGTTCCTTTGAGTCTGGCTTACTTCACTTCATATGATTTTTTCTATGTCTTTCCATTTCCTAACAAATGGGGCAATGTTGTTTTTTCTGACAGCAGCATAGAATTCCATTGTGTACAAATACCACAACTTGTTGACCCACTCATCCCACTGAGGGTCATCTAGGTTGGTTCCATATCTTTGCTATAGTAAATAGTGCTGCAATGAACATTGTTGTGCTAGTGGATTTAGTATGTCCTTGTTTCTGGATGATTGGGTAAATGCCTAGTAGTGGAATTGCTGGGTCATAGGGGAGTTCTATGTTTAGTCTTTTAAGGAACTGCCATACTGCTTTCCATAGTGGTTGAAGGAGCTTGCACTCCCACCAACAGTGTAGTAGTAATCCCTCCTGGCCACATCCCCTCCAGCATCTGTTGTTATTGGTTTTCCTGATCCTGGCCATTCTAACTGGAGTGAGGTAGAATCTTAGAGTTGTTTTGATTTGCATTTCTTTTATGACCAGAGATGTTGAGCATATATATTTTAATGATGTAAAACAATGGGCAATAGAAACTGAACTAATTAATCAGAAGCCCAGCCATTTCTACACACTGGGCTTGAAATGACAATAGGGAAGACCTATCTCAGGACCTCACAGTATAGAGTGCTGAAATATAGGTCATATGGGGACAAACTGATACTCAGTTCAGGACCATAGGCAAGTAACGTATTTTGCCAAGGATTGAATATAGTGTAAGTACACTATTTCCTGTTTTCTTCTGGAATCCTCATAAAGAAGATGTTATGGAATTTTGTTTTTTATGAAGAATTTGATTCAGAGTTGTGATGAGAAGATGAATAGGAAAAGTAGACTGGGAAGAACACGCATACAGATAAATGACCAATAATTTAAACTTACACTTTGGTAAAGTTATTGTGTATATTTTGACAATAGCATGTATAACATATATGATATATTCAAATAAACATAAATATGTATATATATAGTATCAGGAAATAATAGGGAAAATAAAAAATTAAAAAGCAAAAGTGGTAAAAAAAAACAGGTTAAAATTGCAATGCATCTAAAGAATACATGTTTTAAAATTGGTGAAAAATATTTAAGAATGAATAAATTTAGCAATGATAAATAATGCATCATGCTCTGTATATGTATGTTAATATAAGTTTACTCTTTCAGATGTAATTTCAGATTATAGATAAACAAAAATCAAACTTGTACACTGATGAAGGGACAAGAGAAAAAGCTAATGAGATAAATCTTTTTTTCTCTGAAAAATTATAAGCAATTAAGCTTAGAGCTGCTTTCCTTATACACTGAAGCTGTACAAAATTTATCTTGCCCAATTAGATACAAAGGTATCATTTAAGGTATGACTTCAGAGAAGTGCAAAAGAAAAGACAAAGACTCAACAGCCATTTGCATAGTTTAAATGTGGAGGCAAGGCATTATGTGTAGATTGTAATTTGCTTCATTGCATACATTAATTGCAGTGAAGATTGTTTGCTAAACTGTTCAAATTTATTCTTCCTTTCTGTGATACAGAGCTGTTTTCAGCATGGCCCATCTGGCAAGCAATTACTTCATCTCCCAGCTTTCAGTGAATCCCTGACATCACTGAATGTTGGGGATAGGTGGGGAGGTGGAAAGGCTTTGCATGCCATGAGTGCCACAGATACTGACACCTGATGGTTTTCCAGAAATTTCCTTTATTTCTTGTCATACTCCTGGATACGGGCTTTATTGAAATGAATGATGATGTGGACTGATCAAGGCATTAAAAACAAAGAGCTTGTACCGATAAAGTACTCTTGACCAGAAATATCAGTGTTTACTCATCACAAGAGAGGGAATAAAAAGATAGAACAAAACCTAGATACATAGGCCATATAGAATGACACTAAATGAAAGGACCTCCAGGATATAGAAACAAAAGCCATAAAATGAGTGATTGTTGTCCTTAATGTACTATGTTATCTCTCCTCTCTTTTGCTGTCCCTTGGTTATCTCATATTGTTACATTATTTCACCTGCTTTTCTGATATATTGTATATATTAGTATATGGTTATTTGAAGTCTGATAGGGAAGGGAGGAAAACAAGATGAGGAACAGGGGTGGGGAGAGGGAAATGGGGACCAAGACATGAGAAAATGTATCAATGTATGTGAAGTAATGCATCTTCTATCTGGTGAATATAATTTAATGCTTCTATTAATTACAATAAAATATATGAAAAAAGTTGATGTCAATGTACTGAGCTTACTGAGTTATATGTATTGTAGTTATTGGTATGAAACAAAGTGAACAAGAGAAAAAAGAACAAAAGAGAAAACATAACAGACATACTCATTGTCACCACTGAATTTTTACCAAAAAAACATACATGTTAATATACATCTTATGTACAATAAAATATATCTGAAATTTGGATTGACCTGATGAAATTCAAATTTTGTGAAGTCTAGCTTTGCGAGACAAAAGTTGTGTTTTCTCATATTCATAAGGTTTATCTAAATATATAAATATTGGATTGCCTCTTCTATTTCTTTAAAGAATGACATTGGGATGTTGATGGGTATTGCATTGAATTTGTAGATAGCTCTTGGCAAGATTGTCATTTTCACAATGTTGATTCTTCCAATCCAGGAGCATGGGAGGTTTTTCCATTTCCTTAGTTCTGCTTTAATTTCCTTTTTTAGGGTTCTAAAGTTTTCGTCAAAAAGGTCCTTTACATTCTTAGTTAAACTAATTCCTAGGTACTTTATTTTCTTTGAGGCTATTGTGAAAGGAGTGATTATTGCCTCGTTCCTCTCACTGTTGGCGTAAAGGAAGGCAGTTGATTTTTGAGGGTTGATTTTATAGCCTGCTACTCTTCCAAAGTTTTGAATCAGCTCAAGGAGCTTGGGAGTAGAGTCTATAGGATTCTTTAAATACAGAATCATGTCATCTGCAAAGAGGGATAGTTTTATTTCCTTTTTCCCTACTTGGATCCCCTTTATGCTTGCTTCTTGCCTTATTGCACTGGCTAGGAATTCTAGTACTATGTTAAAGAGGAGTGGAGAGAGTGGGCATCCTTGTCTTGTTCCTGATTTTAGAGGGAATGGCTTTAGATTTTCACCATTAAGTGTAATGCTAGCAGTAGGTTTCTCATACACAGCCTTTATTACATTGAGGAATGTTCCATGGATTCCTAGTTTCTCCAGAGCTTTTAACATAAAGGGGTGTTGGATCTTGTCTCTTCTCTGAAGAAGAAACAAAAATGGCCTATAGACACATGAAGAAATGCTCAACATCTCTGGTCATAAAAGAAATGCAAATCAAAACAACTCTAAGATTCCACCTCACTCCAGCTAGAATGGCCAGGATCAGGAAAACGAATGACAACAGATGCTGGAGGGGATGTGGCCAGGAGGGATCACTACTACACTGTTGGTGGGAGTGCAAACTCATTCAACCACTATGGAAAGCAGTGTGGCAGTGCCTCAAAAGGCTAAACATAGAACTCCCCTATGCCCCAGCAATTCCACTACTCGGCATTTACCCAACCACCCAGAAACAAGGACATACTAAACCCACTAGCACAACAATGTTCATTGCAGCACTATTCACCATAGCAAAGATATGGAACCAACCTAGATGTCCCTCAGTGGGATGAGTGGGTCAACAAGTTGTGGTATTTGTACACAATGGAATTCTATGCTGCTGTCAGATAGAATGACATTGCCCCATTTGTTAGGAAATGGAAAGACTTAGAAAAAATCATATTAAGTGAAGTAAGCCAGACTCAAAGGAACTTAGGCTCAATCGTTTCCCTCATTTGTCATAATCAGTAGAAACCTTGGGCTCTCCTAGCAGAGATTTGCAATAGAGCAAAATCTTGATACATAAGGACATATAATGTGAAGCTAATGGAAATGACCTCCAGGATAGTGAAACAAAAGCCATATAATGAATGATTGTTGTCTTTAATGTACTATGTTGTCTCTCATCTCCTTTGCTGTCCCTTGGTTATCTCATATTGGTATAGTATCTCACTTTGTTATCTGATATATTGAATTTATTTGTATTTGGATATTTGAAATTTGATAGGGAAGGGGGGAAAACCAAGACGGGTGGGGGGTGTGTGGGGGGGAGGGAAACGGGTACCAAGACATGTGAAAGGGTATCAATGTATGTGAATTAATGCACCTTCTATCTGGCAAATATCATGTAACCCTTTTACTAATTACAATGAAAAAAATCAATGTATTTCCTACCAAACTAAGACAAGTATGGGAAGTGGTGAGCTGGGAGGGAGGAATGACAATGTTGAAAGGGGTAATATGGATCAAAACCCATTGCATAAGTAAGCTGCTTTGTTGAATGGCAACTCCTCTGTACAACTTCTTCAAGATAACAAAAGCATTTTTACAATTTTCAAAAAAGAAACACTCTGTATTGCATGATAAAAAAATGCTACTCAAAAATCGAGTGGTTTGTATGTAGGCTTAATCTACTTTAATATAAACCAAGAAAGCAACGCTATGTGCACATATGTGACTTACTGTGGACGGATGGGGTGGAAGCCATTTGTATTTGTGAGGGAAGATGGGCAGGGGATGATTTGCATCTCCTGTAGCCAAATTATCGTTTTATTTGATTTCACAAGTTTGTATTATCATAGTAGCTTGACAAAGATGCTTTTAAAAAGCAAGAAACAAAGTTGTAAAATATATTCTTTACATTTAAAAAAAATAAATGAATAAATATTGGAAAACACATACAGGACCATATGCATGCATATCCAGTCAAGCCTATTAAGGATTGTTCATGTAGGTGCTTTGAGCACTTATCAGGCTATTCAGCAACATGGATTCCAGGAAACAGAAATGTATGTGGATGGAGTGGAGGTTGAGAACTAAAAGGATCGGTGTAGATGGGCATTGTCTCAGAGGTTTTGTGCTCAAGGCTAATGCTCTACCACTTTAAGCCACAGTAACATCATGGGTTTTCTGATGGTTAACTGGAGATAAGAGTCTCAAAGACTTTCCTTCCTACTTGTGCTGACTTTGTACTGCAATCCTCAGATCTCATCCTTCTGAGTAGCTAGGATTACAGTTATGAGCCACCAGAGCCTGGCTTTATTTGCTTACTTGCTCTTTTTTTTAAATTGTATTTTATTGTCTGGGTAATATATAGAGGGGTTACAGTTACATTCTTCAGGTAGTGGGGTGAATACTTCTCGAACATGGATACCCCTTCTCATGCTTTTGTCCTTCTTTTCTTCCCTCCACCCCTCCCAATCATTTTGTTTTCCCCCTTCCATTCCCTATTTCAAATAAAAAGTAAATACTTCCACAATACATCAGGTAACAAAGTCAGATACAGTAACCACATTAGATTAACCATAAGGGCAAAAAGAAGAGAAGATGGCTTTGCCTGCCTGCCTTCCTTCCCTCCTTCCCTCCTTCCCTCATTCCTTCCTTCACTCCTTCCCTCGTTCTTTCCTTCCTTTCTTCCTTCCTTCCTTCCTTCTTTCCTTCCTTCCTTCCTTCCTTCCTTCCTTCCTTCCTTCCTTCCTTCCTTCTTTAAAGGGTCCTTTTCAGAAGGATCTTTCCAAGCATCAGTGTCCATTTGTCTCTTGGGAAGTTATTGAGATGTGTCACTTTGGGACTGGGAGTTTGTTATGTCTTTATTTCCTCAGCTTGGAAAACTTTGGAAATTTCAACCTTCAAAAGTTTTTTAGTAATCATTCTTCTATCTCTTACCACTGTTGCTTCTAAATCTAGCACATAGCTTAAGAAGAAATTAGGCTGGTTTGAGGCAGTCTATTTCTCTAGTAGGATTTGTCCTAAATAGTGCAAGTTTATAGGAAATATAACTCAGCTTACTGGCTCCCCAGCCACCTGCAGACACATGGAGATTTAGAATCTGTTGGGGTAAACCAACTACACAGAGGAAGTCTCAAGTTTCTTGTTTCCCTGTTGGACCTGTATAAATTCCAAAGACTTATAACTGTTCTTAAATATAGAAATATGTCCCTAACCTGGGCTGTACCTACACAGAGTCAGATTCCATCCCGCTCCTTTACTGAGATTGCAACCAAGAAGTGGCCAGTAATGAAAGATTCACCTCTCTAAAATCTTCACATTCTTCACTTCAGTGATGTCACTTTTGATGTCTTAAATTATGCCTTTTTAAAAATATATATATAATACTGAGGTAGTTTTTTTCTAGCTGTGAAAGTGAAGCTGTGAAGGTCATCATGACCTTCAGAATGCATTGTATTCTTGTAGACTGAGTACCTTTCTGCTATAAAAAAAAGTCTTCCATCTTTAGATTTTTCCCTATGGCATTAACATGGATTATAATGCTGGTCAAACACACATTCTGAGGCTGTTCTTTTACTTGATTCCCACATAAAGACCTAGCTCTCCTTAGCTTTCCAAAGAAATGACAGTGACTAAAATGGAATAATTTTATCTAGTTTGAAAACACTTGTGAAACAGGTCTTTCTTAATGTAAAAATAGCAATACATTATTATTTCCTTAGCTAGATTTGCATCTAAGAAAACCAAATACTTGATTTCATATAATTCTAGAAAATGCAATAATTACTGAGAAAATTTATTTCTTTTTTAAATTATTTTTTCTTAATTTTTTTTAATTTTAATTTTTTTATTGCAATTAGTAAAAGGGTTACATGATATTTTCCAGATAGAAGGTGCATTAATTCACATACATTGATACCCTTTCACATGTCTTGGTACCCATTTCCCTCCCCCCCACATCCCCCACCCGTCTTGGTTTTCCCCCCTTCCCTATCAAATTTCAAATATCCAAACACAAATAAATTCAATATATCAGATAACAAAGTGAGATACTATACCAATATGAGATAACCAAGGGACAGCCAAGGAGATGAGAGACAACATAGTACATTAAGGACAACAATCATTCATTATATGGCTTTTGTTTCAATATCCTGGAGGTCCTTTCAATTAGCTTCACATTATATGGCCTTATGTATCAAGAGATTTTCTTAAATTTTTTATTGTTGAGGTAGTGTATAGAGGGGTTACAGTTACATTTGCCAGATAGTAAGTGCATTAGCTCTCACACATTGATACCCTTTCTCATGTTTTTTTTTTATTTTATTTTTTTATTATTTTTTTATTGTAATTAGTAAAAGGGTTACATGATATTTGTCAGATAGAAGGTGCATTAATTCACATACATTGATACCCTTTCACATGTCTTGGTACCCATTACCCTCCCCCCCACACCCCCCACCCATCTTGGTTTTCCCCCCTTCCCTATGAAAGGATCCTGGAGGTCCTTTCAATTAGCTTCATACTATATGGCCTTATGTATCAAGATTTTGCTCTATTGCAGATCTCTGCGTTAAAAATGTTCTAACACTTCACAAATTTGCATGTCTTCCTTGTGCAGGAGCCATGCTAATCTTCTCTGTTTCTTTCCAATTTTAACATAAGTATTGCGGAAGCAAGCACAAAAAAGTATTTCTTAGTGAAACTAATGTTTACTTTTATCAAGATATTTATTTATAAGTGTATTTGATGTTTTGGCCTAATTTTTAAGTGTTTATTATCCCATATCAGAATGATTTCTAAAAATTCTAAATGGGTTATAAATTGTTATTGTTAAAGTTTCTCTGGGAAATATGAAAGGACACGATATTGCAATTTCCCAATTACATATCTCCAAAGAGGAATTGGATACAGCTAATGTATTTACATTGGTAATATCTGTTATTCTCATTGTTAAATTCCATGCACTGGTTCATGCCTAGAGCTGAAAAGTTATAAACATTAGCTGAAAGATTCTCATTATTACCCCAACCATCTTTCATAGATAGCAAACATGTTAGCCTGTAGCTTTATACAAAATCTATCAAATTTCATAATAATAAAGGAAATTTAATTAACCAGTCATTGTTGGAGGAAAGTCAGGTTTATATCGTTGGGCTAAATAAAGATTAACAGAATGAAATATTGAAATTCATAAATATGATAGGTTTAACATAGAGTTGAATTGAGATAAGGACTTGTTTTTCAGCATAATAATATATGTGTGTGTATATATATATATATATATGCTCTTGTCCTAAATTAGATAATTTTAAAATGAAGAATATTTAACTAAAATTTAAATATTGAATACAGATGATATACCGATATATAGTATATATATATATATATCTAACTATACACACATATACATACACACACACATATATATATACATATCATATATATGTGTTAAGAACTTTTAAGACTACCACAGTAATTTAAAGATTACAGTACAATAAATATACAAGAAGTGATTAAGTAGGAAACAAGGGAATTTCATTGTATTATTATCCATGTCTTTAAATTCTGCTTTTTATTGCAGTAAATAAATTATCATCATTTGATTTCCTTTATTCACTGTGGAATATGTAAAGTAGAAGTAAATCTTAAAACCACAACAAAGAGGCATGTTGATGCCATAAAATGGATTATATTTGATCTTTTACTTACGATATACATTAATATGCATAAAATTAAGATCTACCTGAAGTTTCAAAGCCTTTGTTCAGAGACTTTGCAAGAGATATCTTTTTATTTGTATGCTTGGCTTACCCATTGCCTTTATTTAGAAGTTGCTGTTATTCTTTAACACATTGAGACTGAAGTCTTCATTTTCAGTTTGATCTGAGCTTTCTTTCTTTCTATTATTTTGCTCACAAATGTTTTCCTAATGGAACCAGCATTCTCAGTGTTAAGGGTAAGCAGGTCATCTCTTTTAAATAAGTATTCAAAGTATTTCCCAGAAGTGTGAAATATAGTCAATAATTATGCAATAGACTTTAGATGATATTCAACACTTCAAGAGCTGCTAATATGAAAAATCTCTAATTTTTTAACTGTATTGATATTATTCCTTAAAATACAACTTCTTTAAAATGGGCTACAAATATTGGTTGTATTTTACTTAATAGTATTAAAGTATTAATTTTTAATAATTTATGCTATAAAATGACTTTTAATCTGACCCCTATAGTACTTAATGTGTTATTGACCACTGGGTTCTTTGGTAAGTGTATATATACATATATATGTTTGCATGTATACATGTATATATATATATGTATATGTATCAATCATGATTCTTCAAACAAAATTTTATTGAGGATCTAAAATTAGTGGCAGGTTTAATGCCTTCTAATATAGATAGTTCTCTTTTAATTAGAAATGTCACCAATGTAATTACTCCTTAAGTGCAAGGCTACAGAGAAGAAAATTGGATGATACTTAAATTGAGCATATGAGAAAATTAATTTTAGTTAAAAAATAGCAATTAGACATTTTCATAGCAGCATGAGAAATCATGCTTTCAGGTCTTTTACTTTTTGTAAAGTAAAAAGCTATTAGACTCATTTATTTTAAAGGAAAATTGTAAATATTCAATAGTTTGGAAAGTTACTACAGGTTTTAAAATCTCAAAAATGCACACCATCATAAATATTTCTATAGATTTCATATTTCTTTTTTATTTTTGAGATAATGTATAGAAGGGTTAAACTTAACATTTTCCAGATAGTAGATGCATTACTTCTCACACATTGATAACCCTTTTCATGTTTTTGTCCCCATTTCCCTCCCCCCACCCCTTCCCAGTCATCTTGTATCCCCCATTCCCTTTCCTATTTCAAATAAATATAACCAGGTAACAAAGTCAGATACATAACAATGAGAGATTAACCAAAGGGCAAGAAAAGAGAAGAGAAATAACATAGTACATTAAGAACAACAATTACCCAAGATAAAGCTCTTGTTTCCATTACAATAGGATGAGACTAAATGAAAGGATCTCTAGGATATAGATTTCAGATATCACTTAACAGTTTATCTTGCTTTTCTTCAGTCTGGTAAAAATGCTTTATTTTTTTTTTTGGTCGGTCATGGGGATTGAACTCTGGACCTGGGCTCTGTTCTTGAGCTCTTCAACTCCAGGCTACTACTCTACCACTTGAGCCACAGCACCACTTTCAGTTTTCAGGTGGTTAATTGGAGATAAGAGTCTCAAGGTCTTTAGTACCCAGGCTGGCTTCAAACTGTAATCCTCAGAACTCAGCCTCCTGAGTAGCAAGGATTACAGGTGTGAGCCATCGGCCCCTGGATAAAAATGATATTATTTAGAAAAATATTTTGAGAGCCTTTCAAAATAAAAAATGCTAAGATTTAATAGTTTGAAAAGTAGCAAAGATTTTAAAATTGCAAAATGAACATCATCATGAATATTTCTATAGATTTCAGATTTCACTTAATCTATCTTTTCCTTCAATTTGGTAAAATGAAATTATTTGAAATGATATCTAAAATACCATTCAAAATATAAAATGCTAAGCTTTTTAAAAAATATTTATCTGAGGAGACTAATTACTAATATTTGCATTATTGAGTGGAATGAGACAGTTGTCACTCATGTAATTTCTAATAAACTATGTGACCAGATTTTCTGTTGTAACATAATCTTGCCATAAAAACCTAAACAACCTAACAATCTTTGTTTTCTTTCTCTCTTTCTTCCTTCTCTCTCCTTCCTTCCTTCTCACTTCTTCCTCCCCTTTCTCCCTTTTTCCCTCCTTTCTTCCTCCTCTTCTTTTCTTTTTTTGGTAGTCTTAGGGTTGATCTGAAGGTTTTATGTGGTTTGGTAACAAGCAGTCTACCTCTGTCTTGAACCATGTCCATTGTCATTGTTTCAGCTGGCTTTGTGATGTTTGTCTATTTTTTACTAAGACTTGCTTGGCTTATGGTCCAATATTCATGCTTCCTAAATAGCTAGAATGACAGCCATAGAACACCATTCTAACCATGTTTGGGGTGGAATCTTGATAGCTCTTTACCTAGCTGTCCTCTAAACACGATTTTTCTGCATACTGCAACACTAGGAGGATAGGTTTGAGCTAATTTAAAATCGCATGAGCCCGGCCTAGTGGTAGAGTGCTTGCCTAGCATACGCGAAGATCCAGGTTCAATTCCTGGATATCACATATACATAGTAAAAAAAGTCGGGAGTGGTGCTGAGGCTCAAGTGGCAGAGCTCTAGCCTTGAGAACAGTGCTTAGGCCCTGAGCTCAAGCTCAGGATCGCATGATTCCTCTGAAAGCAGAAAAGTTTCTCAGAGTTCACAGAAGAAACTTGAAAGACTTGAGAAGGGGATTTGTCTCCAGAATCTTGCTGATTTGGACAGAGCAAAAACCATAGAAAAAGGAAGACAGGTGGGAACTTGAAACTAAAAGCAATCCCTAGATGACAGCCAACAAGGAGGGAACGACAAGATCAGAATCTCAAGTAGTTTGGAAGGTAGGGAATTCTTTCTAAACACTTCCTGAAAATAATTTAGATTGATCAACATTTTGGACTGGCTTCTTAGAAACTAAACACTTACTATTTGAGTCTAGATTTCAATTCCTGCAAACAATTTTAGGTAATACGTGCTTTATGATTTTTTTAGTGATAGTGGAATTTGAACACAGAGTGCCCCACTTCACAGTCAAGGTCGTTTTTGTTTGTTTGTTTGTTTGTTTGTTTGTTTTTCTACCCTCTGTCTTTCAGGTTCTGGGATTTCAAGTATGCACGACTATGCCTGAGTTCAGAGATAATATTTTTCTTGCTTCCTTCGGCAAGATTTGAATGTATTAAGGGCAATTTTTAGATAAGAAAATATTTCACTTTTTCATTGTGAAATAAAAATGGTTAAGTTTTAAATTTATAAGCACCCCAGGCAATTTTCCTGACAAATGTGCATTTTCTTTGACATTAAATCATTAAAATAAAAATAAAAATATAATCATTTCTCTTCTGTGTTCAAGATTGTACTGTTTGTCCCAAATCCTTTGAACCTATTCCTGGTTTCTTCTGTGGCCTGATAAAACTTCCCCACTATCGAAATGCAAAATATGTGATTGATTTTGACCAGGGCAAGGGCAGAAGTAATTGTAGTCCATTCTGAAGGACAACATAAAGAGTTCTGGCAAATTTCTCTAATCCTTTTGGGGCATTTACTCTCTGCCATTTGAAGGCAGATCTTGGGTGAATGTTGTAAATCAAAATTTTTATTAAATTATAAGTAATAGTTTAAGAGGTGAGAAAGACACTAAGTTGTCCTCTTATCTGTTTTTAATTTTACACTTTTGTGAAAACTATGCCTAATTTATAGATTCAATTTCATGAAATTCCAACTTTACATACATGAATATGCATTAGGCAAACTTTTTTTTTTTTTTTTTTTTTTTTTGCCAGTCCTGGGCTTGAGCTCAGGGCCTGAGCACAGTCCTTTGACTTTCTCAATGTTAGAGCTCTACCACTTGAGCCTCAGCACCACTTCCGGCTTTTTTCTATGTATGTAGTACCAAGGAATCGAACTCGGGTCTTCATGCATGCTAGGCAAGCACTTTAACCACTAGGCCAAACTCCTGGCCTCTAGGCAAATATTTTTACACAGTTATTTATTTTTAGAGATTTCACTAAGATAGATCATTACACTATAATCTTAAAATAGGATATTTTTGTTCATTTTAATTATATGAACCTTTAATTTTTAAATCTATTTAGGTTTCCTATAACATATAATGATTCAAATTCAAAATTATTTTTATCAACAACATACATATTTGCATACAACTAAATACATTTTTATTTTGAGCACCTAGAATTACAGAAACCAGAAAATAACTTATGTAGTCCAGCTCCTTTGTTCCAGGGCAGGGAATCATCTCTGAATAATATATCCAAAATTTGGCTCTGGCTCATTGGTCAAGTAATCAATCTGAGCCTATCTAGTGAGTTTTACAGATGAGTGTAATACATGGGAAAGATTTAGCAATATATTATTATGTATACTTAAGAAAAATACCGTTAGAACAAAGTACTTAAGTGAAAAAATTTGAAGTACTTAATGGGAAATACAATGCACTGAAAGCTAAGAGGAATTGACAAGAAAAATAGATAAGTATATTTTAAGAAAACTCAAATATAGTAAAGAAGTTGTACTGTTTGAAAGTCTGACTCTTTTCTGAAAGTTTTCTGAGATTGCAAATAAATTCAGGTTATTCATATTTAAGTATAACAAAAATACTTTACTACAGTTTTTTATATACATCTTAGTAATGGGAAGTATTTTACTATATAGAGCATATTGAACATGAAAATATAACATACTGACCATTAAGAAAAGGAAGCACGAAAAGGGTTTTTTTTAATAGTGTATAAAATGTAATTTATGGGACAATCAAACAAGTGGTGGCATTTTCTTTATTTTACTCATACTTTGTTGTGTTTTGGTTATAGATGTTACTATTTGGAGTCCCAGAAATGCCAAGGAAACACTACCATAGAACATTTATACTACAGTAGAGAATGTTAGATTGTTTGAAATAATTGTGTGGTTGATATGTTTTTCCTAAATTCATATTCAAAAATATTTTAATTTAAAAAGATTACAGAAGATTAAAAGATTAAAAATCCTTAGAATTCTTTTGAAATATACTCATGTAAGAATAAGAATGATTCCGATTTTTAATTGCTTGATCTTAAAATTTGTATTAGAGAAATTTCCAAAGAAATTGTCTATGTGCTGATAAATAATATTTATTGATCCAAAAGGAAACCTTTTAAATGTTTGGAGTAATATATAGTTTTTTGCCAGTCCTGGGCTTGAGCTCAGGGCCTGAGCATTGTCCTTGGACTTTCTCAAGGCTAGAGGTCTACCACTTGAGTCTCAGCACCACTTCTGGCTTTTTTCTATGTATGTGGTACCAAGGAATTGAACCCGGGTCTTGGTGCATGCTAGGCAAGCAATCTACTAGGCAAAGCTCCTGGCCCTGGAGTAATATTTTCGAAATAATTTTTTGTCAAGTAGTTATTTGCATTACAAAAATATTATAACCTTTAAATTTTTCTTTAATCTCAGTTTAAGTTTCAAATCAAGTTTGACTCTTTATTGAATACTCTTTATTGAATATTGACTTTATTGATACTTAAAGACTTAAGGAGCTGTTCATAAGCCTATTGCCTATGCAATATTGTCTTTTCAAATTGATTTAATTGCTTGATAATTCCTAGATTGTTAAGTATCACATATAGCCCTAATTGATGTGTTTATGCAATGCATAAATATTATTTATGTATGTATATATATGCCAAATATGTGTGATTATAAAACTCTATTTACTCTGTGTAAAAAATTTAACATTGAAAGTTATATTCACTTAACATATAAGAAAATCATAAACAAATGTTCTAGGTTTGAATTTTTCTTTTAAGGCTTCATCATTAAGCTTTACAAGATGGCTCATACTTTTATCTACTTGGTAGGCAGAGATTGGAGAATCAGGGTTCTATGGTCAGTTAGTGATAATTGATAAATAGTAAGTCTAGTGATAAACCAGGTGTAGTATGACATTCCTATGATTCCAAATAAGTTGGAGACTACAGGCAGGAAGATTATATTTCAAGTTCATCATGGGCAAAAATATCATGAGAACCGATCAAAACTTAACTATAACAAAAAATAGTGCCTCAATTGACAAAATACCCACTGAGAAAGCGAGAGGTCCTAAGTTTCAATACTAGTACAGTTTTAAAAGTATTATATTAAAATATTTTAAGTATATTTATACATACATTTATACAAAACCCCTTTGAAAATTAATTCAGAATTTACAATGGTGGTGTACTATCACTTTATTTATCAGTGACTGAGCAGTAAGAAGACTTGGCAGTCCTAACATTACATGGGCATTTACTTTTTAATTTTCAAGCAATTGTAAGCCATTGAAAATAAATCTACAGTCTTTAGCCTATTAAATTAACTAATTTTATAGGAAGAATGAGCCAAGATGTCACTCTAAATATAATACCACTGTAGTTCATGAATTATATTCCTTATCTGTCTTGAATTAGTGGAAATATTTAGTGCTACTGAGGTGAAACATTAAAGAAATAATTTAATATTTCATATTATAGATAGACAGATTCATGAGTAATATAAGTAGAAGGCAAACCATTCAATTACAGACCAAAATAACTACATACAGAAGAAAGCAAAACAGAGATACTATAGTTCTCAGTGGACTGACATCACATCTGAAGAAATATATATGAAAAATAGAAACATAAGCATAGAGAAGTAGAAATACGTGTGCCAAAATTATTTTTCCATTTTTCACTTAATTGTACACATTTTGTGTACTTTAGCACTGAGAAATTAATAATAACAAAATAATAGTAATTTGATTACAATAGTACCATCTTAGCATCATTTAAAAATGGTTACATATATTAACATTTCAAAGATTTAGATGCTCTACTTTATGACTATTTCTATGTATTTGCTTAAATTCTCCAGATGTATGACCCATTTCTCTCTGATTTACTTTCAGTTCTTCAGGATAAAATCTTCAGTTCTCCTAAAATGGTAAAGTTATATGTATAAGGCAAGCATTGGTAGCTCATGCCTGTAATCCTAGCTACTTTGGAGGCTGAGATCTCAGGACCATGGTTCAAAGCCAGTCCAGGGAGTAAAGCACATGAGACTCCTATATGCAGTTAACCACTCAAAAACCAGGAGTAGAGCTGTATAGTTCAAGTTGGTAGAGCACTAGCCTTGAGTAAAGGAGCTCAGGGATTGCCTCCAGGCCCTGAGTTTAAGCTCTACAACAAAAGACAGACAGACAGACAGACAGACAGACAGAAAGAAAGAAGGAAAAAGAAGAAAGAAAGAAGGAAAAAGAGAGAGGAAGGAAGGAAGGAAGGGAAGGAAGGAAAGGAGGAAAGAAAGGAAAGAAAGAGACACAAAATTTGCAATTAAATAGTAACTTTTCTTTTGCTATTGCAAGTGTGTAATACATGGTCGATGCTGATCATTTCAGGGACATTTTTTTTTTCAATATTGGAGATTGAATTCAAGGCCTTGAATTCAGCTACCCAAGTGCTCTGACTTTTTAGCTATACCTCCAGCACTTTTTCCTTTAGCTATTTTTCAGATAGGGAGATAGGGTCCTCATAGATTTTTCTCCAGCTATCCTCCTAATATGACCCATGAACCTACTACTGCCACATAGTGGAGATGGCAGACATGAGAGGCATCTTCTCTGCCTGCCAGTTGGGATTTCTTTGATTAATTTCAAATAGGTCCATATCCTATAACATATGCAATAAAGGTAATTTTTATCAATGAAAAGTATTTGGAAATAGAGAACTATCAAAGTTCTTTCTGAATCATTACTGAAGGTAGGCTGGGTTGCATCTCTTTGTCTGAGCCAAGCACTAAGAAGGGCTTTGTGCTTTTTGCTTAACCTCTATGCTTGGCAGCTTTTCCTTGTCTCCTTAAAAAAAAATATAACTCTCAGAATATTAGGTATCTAAGAGCTTTTCTTTTATATCTTTGAAGATCCCCATATTTTATAATGCATAGATTCTTTATTTCAGGTCAGGAGCTATTTTATGAGTCTCATCTTTTAAAAATTAAATAGGGAAATTTTTATCTTTCTTCTTCACTGAGAAGCCAATGTGTCACACTTATTTTTCAACCCAAAAACTGCTCTTTAGGATGAGTCAGATTTATCTGATGTCAAAACTCTTAAATTTAAATGAAATAGGAATTTAATTAGATTTGTTCTTTAGGAAGAAATATCATGACTCTTCATTATTTCTCGAGGAAAACAGCTGTGACTATAACTAGTGTCTCACAACTCATCTAATTATACATTTACACATTAGTAAGAAACATGAAGGTAATATAAAATGCTTCAAAATTATTACATATGTTTCTAATCAAAGCTGTGTACTAATTTACACACTAATATTCTTTAAAATGATTTTATGCTCTTCTGCTCTTGCCTTCGTGAGAGGACTTATGGTTATTTTGAAGTATACAATGTAGTCCTTATTATTTAAGCCTTTTAAGTATTTAATTTCATCACACGACATTAATATTCTCAACACACAAGCAAAATTAGAAAAGTGAAAAAAACCTAGCATAGTTTATTGACTACCCATTTTAATTATTAACTTTTGGTAATAAAAATTCAATATTCAATACTTTATAAATGTATGTTTACTGAGTGGTTATTTAGTCTTTAAGTCTATGTAATGGCATGCTGAATCTTTTTTTTTGTAGAGTCTAGTTTTATTTTAAACCTTTTGCCAATTATGATATAGTTTTGTGTTTCCAATTATAATTTCTACTTCAGTCAATTAATGTATAATGAGGCTACAGGAATGTGAATATAAAGAGCAGGGAATTATAATTGTACAAACTGGTAGTCTCTATATATCTCAAAGTTCATCTCATTTAAAAAATACAGCTCTCAAATGGACTAGTTAATCCTAATCTGTCATTGGAAAATTCTTTTTAGAGCTGCCTTAAAATGAGGATCTTGGTGACCTGTGTCATCTGTGAGATCACTGCAATATATGCTATTCTTATCTGTTGATTTCCTTATAACTATGTGTAGTGTAATAATAATTTATGGGTTACTTATAAATTCAGAAAAAAACATTGTTGAGAGTTCTTACTTTCTTCATTTGATAGAAATCTCATTGGCAGTTCATCATACTTTCCTCAATTCTTTTCTTTTTTCACATCTTATTAATTGTAGCTTATAGCAGTTAAATATATTTACCACCCTAAAACATTATACTTGTGTGTATAGCTGCTGGGAAATTACATCGTCTAAATCTGTAATTACAGGAACTCCTAACCTAATTTATTTGAAACCCTGTTAATTATCAATTGATAAATGATTCCTTATTGTTAAGTTTGTGTCTTCTTTTTAAACTAGGGATGCTTTAAGTTTATTTGTTTTTTTACAATTATTATTATAAAAGTGATATCCACAGACGTTATACTAATATAAGTTAGGCAATGAGTACATTTCTTTTTGAGCTATGTCATCCTTTCCCTTGTTTTCTCCCAGTTTTTAGCTCCCATCAGCACAATTTGTAGCCCTCGTTTTCATCATAGTGTCTAGTGAGAACTACTGCTTCAATTGTTCATCCTTTTTTTCCTACCATTTTTTGAAAGGCATCCAAGCAAACAAACAAGACAAAAAGAAAACAATATTGTGTCTTATAACAAAAACACTCATTATGCCTTCGTGACTCAAGAAGCTAGTTGATGCTCTGAGTGCAGATTTGTGAGGACTTTGGCCAGCAAAGGCACCAGGGAGACCAGCTTTCAACACACAACTTTCTAGGAGGGTGTCACTTCCTCCAAATGCAATCACGGAGTTTTAGTGGGATTCAATTCTTTGCAAACTGATAGCCAATGTATTTCCTTGGTTGATTTTTCTTAAGAACCTTGAGCGCATGTCATTTCATAGTTGTTTTTTTGGAGAGATGATGGTGGTGATGGTGGTGGTGATAGTGGTAGTGAGGACCTCCGGGATATGGAAACAGGAGTTATATAATGTGTGATTGTTGTTCTTTATGTACTATGTTATTTCTCATCTCTTTTGTTGTTCCCTAGTTTTTCTCATATTATTACAGTATCTTACCTTGTTATCTAGTATATTGTATATACATTTATTTATTTATTTATTTATTTGAAATAGGAAAGGGAAGGGGGAAACAAGATGAGGGGAGAGAGGAGGGAAATGGGGACAAAAACATGAGAAAGGTTATCAATATGTTTAAAGTAATGCACCTTCTATCTGGTGATTATAACTGTAACTCTTCTATTAATTACAAAAAAATATGAAAAACGAAAAGGAAAGTAAAAGAAGAAATAGAAGCTATGTGCATGTGAAATACATCTTTCAAACACATAACCATGACCATTTGTATTTCTTTGAAGAAATTCACCAAGTGCTGCTTGTACTCACCTGGACCAAATTAGACAAGGGACGGGGCTGAACTGAGTGAGTGTCAGAGATTACTGAGAGCTTTTTCATAAATTGCCTTCCATATTTATATACCAGGAGGCTTGTTTTACTGATTTCTAAATAGTAACAGAATTTATCCACACTTATGCCTAAGTGGCTTGATTTTTAAAATTTGGTAAGATGATTATGGTTCAAGTCATTAATCAAAACATTGCCTTGTTTGAATTAAATGAATAGGAACAAGGGCATGAAGATGACAGTAAAACAGTGATAAGTAAGTAGAATTTTCCTCCTTGTCATTTGAGTCTGTTTTTAGGGCATATCTTATTTGCCTTTTATTTAGTTGCAACTCTTCACTTTAAATTATAAATCTCACTTTTCCAGTTTGCAACTTAGATGTTCTTTTCTTTCTTTGCTTAGGCATATTGAATTCATCACGATGATTTGAGGAAACTTTCTTTTGGTGTCCAAAGCACAAATCAAATCTTTAATTCACATAAAAGCTACTAAATATTCCAACCATGTACACTTTAATTAAACTAAACTTCACTAAACTAGATGGGTTCTCTTTTATATTACAGAACAAATGGAATGGATTCTCTTTTATATTACAGAACAAATGGATTGATATTCTATTTCCAAATAGTAGACTCATTAGTAGAATGTTGGTAATGCAGTTTATAGAGATGAAAAACTAAGAAAAGAAGGAAAATAGATTTATTAATGCCAAAAATCATTATCATAGCAATTATAATATTTGATATATAAAGTGGAAACAAGGTAGAAGTGAAACTGTTACTTAAATCTGAAATGTGTATACTCAGAAAGCATCATGAAATATAATCCGGATATTTAAGTAGCATCCTTTTTATTGAAAATGAAATTACTATTTTAACTCTAGTTTTTTAGAAAACTCTTTTGAAAGTTAAAATTTTCCTGGAAGCATAAGAATAATCACATTATTGAAAGGACCTCCAGGATAGTGAAACAAAAGCCATATAATGAATGATGGTTGTCCTTAATGTACTATGTTGTCTCTCATCTCCTTTGCTGTCCCTTGGTTATCTCATATTGGTATAGTATCTCACTTTGTTATCTGATATATTGAATTTATTTGTATTTGGATATTTGAAATTTGATAGGGAAGGGGGGAAAACCAAGATGGGTGGGGGGTGTGGGGGGGGGAGGGAAACGGGTACCAAGACATGTGAAAGGGTATCAATGTATGTGAATTAATGCACCTTCTATCTGGCAAATATCATGTAACCCTTTTACTAATTACAATTAAAAAAAAGAATAATCACATTAGTATAAGAACTTAAAATTCAGGTGATTCCAGTCTACATTAGTTTCAAATTCTTGTTTATTTTATGTTATGGATCACATAATATATTTTCATATTTTGTCACATATTGATTAGTTTTTTAAAAAGTCTCATACATATAATCCTAACTAGTCAATAGCAAAGATTTGAGGATTGCAGTTCAAAGATAGCCTAGGCAGGAACGTCTCTGAGACTCTCATCTCTAATTAACCACCAGAAAATCAAAAGCAAAAGTGGAGTTGTGGCTCAAAGGGGTGTAGTGCTCAGAAAAGCTCAGGGACATAGTTTGAATAATTTTTATTTATTGGATTATAGCTAGAAATACTTTTCAAAAATATTATAGGGGAATTACCAAAATGGCGACTATATAAAACACATGTTTAATTTTAGTCAAAATGTCTCTAATGCCCTCAAAATTGATGTCTGAATAACAGAGCAAAACATTTATTTAAACATTCAAGAACTTTTTTGGCACTTACATGCTTGAAAGTTCTTGAAATTGTTTTGTATGTACTCCTTCTCCATTGGGCTAATAAACACAGAAAAAAAATTCAATGATTACCCTTCCAATGAAATTGGACCTCCAATCCTATGCTGTGTATATTCTCCAGTACAAGTGATACCCAACTGAGAAAGGAAATGACAATTTAAGACTGAAATGAGTATAAATCTGAATGTCTACAGCAAGAGAACAGGTAAGTAAGTTGGAAAGTTTATTATTTTTGTCAGAAAGAATGCTCATTTACATAGGAGGAAAATTGCTATTATTTTGAGCTATGGACAGGAAACATTAACTCAGTTAAATATGTATGTGATATGTACATCAAAGAAATGATGAATGCCTAATTGGTCAGTGAGATGGCAAAAGTATTAATGTACAAAAGGGTTAATCAGGTTTAAAAAAGAAGGAAATACAAAAATTTAGACATCTCAACATAGTTTGAGTTATCAGTTACAAAAATTATTTAACAAGCTAATTTTTAGCTTTAATGTACAGTCATGTAATGGTATGTTTTAATTAGCCATAGCTTTTATATATAAAGGCAATAATCACATGGAAATAAGCTATAAGATTTAGGAAGTGATACTTGTATTGAGTGTCAGCAAATTTAGCAGAATTGTTTCCTAGTGTCATGTGAAAGCAAATCTTATAAACAGTGAACTAGTATACTTAGGTAAAGATATTTTTCAAGCAAGGGTTTGAAAGTCGTATTTTTGAATTACTGTTTATAAAGGAGGAAGAGTTAATTCAAAAGTAAAGGACTTAAAAATTAGATAGAATTTTATTTAAGAAATTTCAGACTATACCCATTGTCAGCAGCACTGCATCTGTAGCATTTCCATAGTTACATAAAATGTCAAAATGTTTGTTAATCTCTGTAAGATTTCTAGGTTAGTGTCATTTAAAATGAATACAGGAGAATAAGCTTTAATAATATATTGTTTCCATTTTATTTTATTTATTGAATGAATACTTCTGTTGTACAGTGAATAAACAAGAGAAGCCACACGTAAAGAGGTTGAATTGGAAGACTTTATTAGAAGGCAAGCAAATACAGGCAGACTCTTGTCACAAATACCTGCAGCCCTGGGAACACACTTAACACTGTAAGAAAATTGAGCCAGAAGAGCCAGAGAGGACAGAAAAAGCAGAAAAACAATATCAACAAACCGGATCAGCTCCAGTGGAAAGCTGAAGTGGGATGCCTTGTTGAGAAGAGCTAGGAGAGAGGACAAAAGGTATGGTCTAAGAGTGCCTGAGCTGGTCTGGGACTAAAAAAGGTCAGATCAGGGAGCAGGGTGAAAGTGAGCTTGAGATTTCAGGAAAAGACTGGCAGTTCCAGTGCCTATTGTCCAAGTGCCCACCCAACCTCTAGAACTCACTGAGAGATGGAACAGCCCTGCCTCCACTCTGACAAGATGGTACCAGTCAAAAACAATCATCTGCTCCTCACCCCATGGCTAAGATGGCACCAGTTAGATTCAGCATCCCTACTTCACTTTTTAACCTAATTTCAAAAAAAAAAAAAAAAGAAATACATTTCTCAGCTACCACCAGTATCATTAACAAATTATTGCATGTGTTTATCAGTAAATTTCAATGACTGAGGAATTAAGACAAAGAATTTTAAATTGTTAACCAGGAAATAGTGTGGCTCTTATCTGAAATTGTATACATTGATAAGAATGTCTTCTAGCAAAGAGAGAATCAAAGTTGTCAAAGAGTGAATCTTTTTTTCAGTTAATATTACTTTCACAATGTAAAATTAAAAGATTGCATATCTTACTCAAAAGCAAGGAAATGTGACATTATTTAGGATCTAATACTTTACCAATAAGATAGAAAAGACCATGTGTTCAGTCTCACTAAATGAAGATTTATTTTAAAAAGCAGCAGTGATACTATATGAGTGTCCTCTTAAATATTGGCAGGAATTTTTTTATTACTGAAAGGTTTATGTTTAAGAATAGTAATAAGGATGAAAATTATTTTCTCTTGTCAGAATCTATAAGTGTTAAATAAATAGTATATCACTTTGACTAATCAGGTACAATTATAATTAGCTACTGTTTTCTGAATGTGTCTTTCCATTCTGAACTTGCACAAACCACAACACCAATCAGATTATTAGATGTTCAATTTAATTGGAAAATATTCTTTGCATCTAGAAATCTACACTCAAATTCTCACATACATTTTCATGTGACTTGTAACATGAAGAACTTTTCTAACAAATCATAATTTCAAGGAAATAGTATTTCACATATTTTTGAAAGATATTGTTAACTTTCATGAGATGAAAGTTACATTTTTTTAACTCTTCATATTACAATTTAGGCACAGTTCCTAGGGGTTTTTTGCCCGAATTTATTTTGACAATTTTATATACACATATTCTAAGTGGTCAGATAAGTTATAAGTTTTGTAGGACGGGTATATTAGTAATTCTGGTCCTTTCCTGTTGTGCTATTTTTCTTCCCTTTATTTCTACTTCCATTCCTAGCTATTTGTCATGTTAGTCCTTCAGCTCTTACATTTTCTTTGAAAATATATTATAGTATTTGATAGCCATAGGTAAATACGTTTTAGACAATAAATCAGAAAAATAACAGAAGTCAGTGTGTAGAGGACTTAAATGATATTTACAACCAACAACAAGGTCCGATAAGTATATTTTATCCACATTTAATATCCTTGATTCAGTGCATTTTTGTATGTATCATGAAAAGAAAGGCACAAGACACATCTATTTCTAAGGGGGCGTGTCCTCTGAAAAGACAAGGAAAGTGGAATAGGACACCAGAGGAGAAATTGTTAGTGGACTAAGAAAAATAAAAACCATGAGTTTTTACAGTGATAATAATAAAATTAGATTGTGAAGTAACATGATGAGTGATATCATCAGTATATAAGTATAGGAGTTGCTGTCTTAGGCAGCAGTAGCTATACACTGTTTCTCATAATTTAAATAACCATCACCTATACTGTGTTACAGTAACGAATCTGAGTTTGAATTTCAGAACTACATATAATACCGTATTTCTCACAAATTGCATAACAGCTATGTTAAAGATGGAAAATTATTATAAATGTAGTCTGGTGTTAATGGCTCACTCCTGCAATCTTTGTTACTCAGACAACTATGATCCACAGGCTTCACAGTCATTCCAAGCTGAAAATTGCATCAGACTCTGTGCTCAATAACCAGCAAAAATCAGGGCTGGAGCCATGATTCAAATTGTATTTAGCTGAAGAGGCAAGAAAACCAAATTAGCAGCCTCAGTATTGCAAAATAAAAATCAGAATTAGGGCTGGGATTTTGGCCTAGTGAGAGAGTGCTTGCCTAGCATGCACAAAGACTGGGGTTCGATTCGGTACCACATACATAATAAAAAGCCAGAAGTGGTGCTGAGGCTCAAGTGGTAGAATTCTAGCCTTGAGAAAAATCCAAGGACAGCAATCAGGCCCTGAGTTCAAGCCTAGGACTGGCAAACAAAAATCAGAATTGGTACTTAATATCTATTGCTAATAAAATATCAATTAATAAATTCACACAACTAATTCAATTATGTCAAAACATTTTTTCTGAGTAGATGCCTAGAAACACTTTTAGAATATTATCAGAAACAATTTATATTTAAGCAAATGATTCTCTTCACTAAAAAATAATTAAGAAAAATGTCCTCATATGTATGTTTCCTTTAGATACATGGAGTAGTTACATTGATGTAAACTTTCCATTCCTTTTGAAAACTGAAATTATTCTTTTGATTAAATACCCTGGCCCATGCTACATTATAAGAATATAAGAATTTAAGTTAATGTATCTTAGTTAATGTAAAAATAACTCATGATATAATACGAACTAAACCACAAAACATTGTACATAAGGTATCAAATCTTCATCCATGAGATCCTTGCAGGGTTGACATGAAAAGTAAACCTGTTTCACCCAAGAGTTTTGCTTGTCAGGAATGAATCATAGCATTGCATGCATCACTGGAAAGATGAATGTGTAACAAAATGTAATTCCAGATGTGTATCTGTGTTTTTCTGCAAATGTGTAGCTAAGAGTATGGAATTACAAAAGTTAGAAGCTGACTATATTACCTGAATAATTGTTAATTAATTATAAATAAAATAAAATAATCAATTTATAGCTAATTTATTAGTTGAAATGGAATTCTGATGTGGTTTTAATGTATGCAGATATTCATAAAAGTAGTTAAAGTATTTAACTATAATCACTATATCTTTATTGGCAGGACACCTGGACATAAATATTTCATGTGATACCTACATCTATACTGAGTTTCATTTCAAAATTTCTTCACTATGGATATTACTTTGTAAAGACTTATTTCTTGTCTGAAAATAATGTTTTTGTAGCTTTGAATAATCATTTATGATATGCTGATGATTATTTATATGTGGATTTCACTCCAGTAGCTACAGTTACTGTCCCAACATATAAGAATCTCTATCCACCAGCTTTTCATAGTAGCCATAGTAAATCTTTATTCTTTCTTCATGTTTCTCAGGTTTTTGTCTCCCTTTCCCTCACACCACCACATTCCAACCATATTGCTTTCCCCACCCCTTCCCTACTGCAAATAAGCAAATAAATGTATATATAATATACCAGGTAACACAGTCAGATACAGTAACCACATGAGATTAACCATAAGGGGAAAAAAGACAAAAGAAATAACTTCACATAATACATAAAGAACAATCTGTTTTTAATACTTTTCATTCTTTTTGCCAGTCCTGAGCCTTGAACTCAGCAACTAGGTATTCTTCTTGCACATTCTTTGCTCAAACTATTGCACTGTCACTTGAGCTGCAGTGCCATTTCTGGCTTTTTTCTGTGTATGTGGAACCAAGGAATCAAATTCAGGGCTTCGTGCATGCTAGGTGAGCATTCTAACATTAGACCACACTACTAGCCCAATACTCTTAAAGAAAAAAAAGGTTAATGAGATGGCACTTACAAATCAGTAATGCTATGAAGATGAACACTATAAGTAATATTATTTCAATTTCTGAATACATGTTTCCATGTTAATTGTAAAAGGTATACATTCAAAATTGCAAATTTGTTTGAAATTTTCTTTATAGGGAAGGAAAAGTCAACTGTTTATTTTTAAAGGATTGGAAATAGAAATACAAAAATGAATTGTAATTTACTGGAATATTTATATACAGTGCAGTCAATGGTATAATCATTTATCTAGACATGCATTTATATTCTAAAAATAACTCACTTCAATATTTCAAACATTGGGGGTTTTTTAAACAGCCTGGTAATATTTGGTATTGTATTATTAACAATAGTAATTGTAAGATTTGTTGAAAGGAAACTCCACCCAGTTTAAGAGGTGAAAGTTTATTGAGAGAGAGAAAGAGAGAAAACAGACCTAGACCTGCACAAGATGGAGTCAGGCGGGAAAGAGGGCTTATGGCCGGAAGTGAGACATTATATAGGGGGGAGGAGTGTGGCCACAGCGGAACTGGATGTGACCTCAGAGGATGAAGAAATACTTCAGACTGGGGGACCTCCCACTGAGGGACATGCCAATTACCAGGGTTACAGTCTGGGTGGGGAATTTCCAGGGTGGACAGAACACCAAGGGAAGGAATCATTTCTCCCAGGCAGACCTAACAGTAATGAAGCATTTTATTCAGCTTTATTGTAAAAAGAATACTATGTACTTAGAAACCTAAGTAAACTACACATTATATTTGTTAATTTACTTACTGATTACTTCCAATACTGTGACCCTATAATCTTTACCATACAAAATTACACATTCAAAAAAAGAGCTGTTGGTGATTAAAATGACTTAGACCATTTTATATGACTAGAAGATGAAAATTTCCAGTCATACATAAATAATAAGCTACATTACTTTTTAATACAAGTTACTGTTTATTCAATTTGTCATTTATAACTACTGATCTAATTGTGACCTGAGAGTTTGAAACAACCTAGTCAAAATTAAATTGGCACATTTCAATCACACTAAAAAGACAGAATCCTTTGCTGACTTGATGATTGAATGGCAATGTATGGCAATCTAAATCTAAAATATATAGAATCCAAAGCTTATTTGTAGTTAAAACTAAGAAGAGGGGAAAGATGATAAACAAAAATGAGTGCATCTTACAAATTGTCCATTTCTGTTCCTATGGTGGAACTTATCATTTAAAGTCTCAGTTATGAAGAATTTATTAATATAATATTATGACATACATTGTTAAATATGTGTACTATTTAAAATTATCATTAAATAGTAGTATAAAGAATTTTCAATTCCACAAGACACGTTTTAAATATAAGGCACCTTGATCAATGTCATTGAGGGTTCTGATATAGGTGGATCATTCCCAGAAAGATACTTGGGCAGGAAGCTAGATCTATCTTCAAAATTACCGGCAGAAAATATGACTGAAGTTGTGGCTCACAGATAGAGAGAATATGCCTGGAAAGCTAGAGTACCAGTGATCAAACTTGAAGCTCCAAAAAACAAAAGCAATGTAAGAATAGAAAATTTTTTCACATGTCTTATGAAAGGGTATCTATGTATGTGAATTAATGCACCTTCTATCTGGCAAATATCATGTAACCCTTCTATTAATTACAATAAAAATATATGAAAAAAATAATAGAAAATTTTAACAAGTAGCAATATAAGAAAGAAAAGTAAAATCTCTAATGAGTTCTTCGATTTGCCTCTGTCTATGGCCACAATTCTATTGCTGATCTGGAAATAGCATCACAGCTGGCCTGTGCCTTGATGGCCTATATTTTGAGCCAAACCTAGTTTCTCTTAGATTTCTCTGATTGAAGACATTTCTATCAAAGCTATGGGAGCTTAAGTGGGAAGACACATTTATTCCTAGAAATGATTTAATTATGACAGTTGTGAACCCAAAACAGGTTAGCATAATGGTTCTGACTAATACAATTCCAACTACTTGTTCCTTAACTTCCACCAAATTTGTTTAAAGAGTTTTACTAATGTATAATGAGCAAAGGGTAAGCCACATGTTTATCGTAAGTGTGAATACAGTATATTGGAGAGTCTTAAGGTAGCAGAAGCTAGGATATGTATTATTGTTAAAGGAAGTTATGGTAAAATAGGTGGGTGAGAAAACCCAAATAACTTGGAGACCAAGTGGATACTAATTAAGAATGTAAAATTCTAACTAAGTCCCATAAAAAAGCAGAGAAGGAAACACATTAAAAATGTGGGAAATATTACACAGAAATGTCTTTTATAAATATACCACAGAGGAAAACAAATTGGCAATTAGAGAAAATACACATTTATAACATCTGTTATTCACATAAAAACACACATTTTCAAATCATAACAGCCTTTTGAGGATATATTATATAGGAAACCCAGAATGAGTGATGTATTCGAGCATTGATTCCTTAGCACGCATAGACTGCGAACTTTCTATACAATTGGCAGATGTTGACGAAAGTGTGTGATAATAAATCCTACTTTCAGTAAATCTTTTATTCCAATTTATGTCATTTTTCCTCATGCAGCTGAACTGATTTCTATGTTATTTAGTAGGGTATGTATAAAGAATATAGATGAAATCACCTAAGGACTGAAAGTCCAGTGGCAGCTCAGAGAGGAAATGAAAAAGCATGACAGAGTAGATGTTTGATCAGAGATGTATGAAAAATACAATGTCTGATATGAAATATACACACTACCTTACATATGTAACTGTAACCCCTATGTACATCATCTTTGCAACAAAATGACATTACGTTTAAAAAAATAAAGCAAATGAAATAGAGGAAGCAATCCAAAAATTCATATGAAATAGTAAAAGAACCCAAATAGCAAGAATCCTTAGCAGAAAGAACAATGCTGGAGGAATTTCAATACCAGAGCTATAGTAATCAAAGAAGCTTGGTATTGACACCAGAACATACTTGAGGATCAGTGGAATAGAAATGAAAACCCAGAAATCAACCTGTAGTCCTATGGCCACCAAATCTTTGATAAGGGAGCAAAAAAAGTAGGATGGAAGAAAGCCAGCCTCTTCTACAAGTGGTGCTGCCAGAAATAGTTAAGCACCTACAGAAAACTCAAGTTGGATCCTTCTATTTCACCCTGCACCAGAATTAATTCCAAATGGATCAAATGGACTATGAGGTAAAAGCAGATATCCTGAAAACTTTACAAGAAGGAATAGGAGATACACTCGGTCTCCTTTGCACCGGTGAAACTTTCTTAATAAAGACCCAGAAACACAACAAATTAAAGGAAGTTTGGACAAATGGGACTGAATTAAACTGCATAGCAAGCACATAGCTAGCAAGTTAAATAGAAAGTTCACATAGTGGGAGAAGATTTTCACTAGCCAAACAATAGATAAAGGCCTATATCTGAAGTATATGTACAGCTTAAAACATTGATTATCTCACAAACAAATCTTCAGAGGAACAACCATCCCATCAAAAGGTGGGCTAAATACATAAAGAGAGATTTCTTTGAAGAGGAAATAAGAATGGCCTATAGATAACATGAAAAAATGCTGCACTTCTCTGGCCATAAAAGAATTGAAAATCAAAATAAATTTGAGATTCCACCTCACTGTTGTTAGAATGGCCATTATCAAGAAATCTAACAGCAACAGATGCTGGTGGGAACAGAGCCAGGAGGGATCACTACTACACTGTTGGTGGGAGTGAGTGTAAACTCATTCAACTACTATGGAAAATAGTATGGCAATTCCTCAAAAGCCTAAACTTAGAGCTCCCCTATGACCCAGCAATCTCACATCTTGGCATTTATCCAAATTTCCAGAAATGTTGGGGGCCGAGTGTGGGGTCAGAGTGACCTTGGGCCTGAACAATTGAGTACATAAGGGAGTAAGCTGTTATCATGATGACTTTGGGCTTCTCATTTAACTTATTTGAGACTTGATTGCTGTTTTGTAGGAATGTAACCCCTGGCAGTTTCCTGGTTTTAAGAAAAGTATTTAAGATTGGAACTTGAAATAAATGGGGCTACAGTCTTAAGTTTACAGCCCTAGGCTATAGTCTTAATCTCACCTTAGGCTGCAGTCTTGGGCTGCTGACTTGAACTGTAGACCTCCAGAGGCCCATCTTTTTTTTTTTTTTTTTTTTTTTTTGCCTTCTTCTTTTCCAAGTCCCTGTCCCCTAAGTCAGGAATTCTGGTTTGCTGCCAGCTGGCTCCGCCAAGTGGCTCCCTAACAGGGACCTGAAAACCTGGGAAAAAGGTACAGGACCCCACTGTGGTGATGACGCTTCATAAGAGTCTTAAGAGATTTTCTCCCATTCTGTAGGCTTCCTATTTAATTTAATAGCTATGTCCTTTGCTCTACAGAAGCTGTGCAGTTTAATGCAGTCCCACTTATCCAGCCTTTCTCTGATTTGTTGTGTTTCTTGGTCTTTATTGAGAAAGTTTCAACCTGTGCCAAGGCAGTCTAGTGTATCTCCGATTACTTCTTGTAAAGTTTTCAGTATGTCAGCTTTTATCTCGAGGTCTTTGATCCATTTGGAGTAAATTCTAGTGCAGGGTGACAAAGAAGGATCCAACTTTAGTTTTCTGCAGGTGCTTAACCAGTTCTGACAGCACCATTGTTGAAGAAGCTGTCTTTTTCCATTCATTTTTTTTGGCTCCCTTGTCAAAGATTAGGTGGCCATAGGTCTGTGGTTTAATATCTGGGTCCTCAGTTCTATTCCATTGGTCTTCAAGCTTGTTCTTGTGCGAGTACCAAACTATTTTGATAATTATAGATCTGTAATACAGTCTAAAGTTTGGAATTGAAATTCCTCCTGCGCTGTTCTTTCTGCTAAGAAGTGTTTTTGCTTCACAGGGTCTTTATAATTCCATATGAAATTTTGGATTACCTCTTCTATTTCTTTAAAGAATGCCATTGGGATATTGATGGGTATTGCATTGAATTTGTAGATAGCCCTTGGCAAGATTGTCATTTTCACGGTGTTGATGCTTCCAATCCAGGAGCATGGGAGGTTTTTTCATTCCTTAGTTCTGCTTTAATTTCCTTTTTCAGGGTTTTAAAGTTTTCATCAAAAAGGTCCTTTACATTCTTAGTTAAGGTAATTCCTAGGTTCTTTATTTTCTTTGGGGCTATTGCAAAAGGAGTTGCTTTCCTGATTGTTGCTTCATTCCTCTAACTCTTGGCGTAAAGGAAGGCAGTTGATTTTTGAGGGTTAATTTTATAGCCTGCTATCCTTCCAAAGTTTTGAATCAGCTCAAGGAGCTTGGGAGTGGAGTCTATAGGGTTCTTTAAATACAGAATCATGTCATCTGCAAAGAGGGACAGTTTCATTTCCTCTTTCCCTATTTGGATCCCCTTTATGCTTGATTCTTGCCTTACTGCTCTGGCTAGCAATTCTAATACTATGTTAAAGAGTAGTGGAGACAGTGGGAATCCTTGTCTCGTTCCTGATTTTAGAGGTAATGGCTTTTGCTTTTTGCCATTAAGTATAATACTAGCTGTGGGTTTTTCATACACAGCCTTTATTATACTGAGATTTTCTATGGTCCTAGTTTCTCCAGAGTTTTTACAACGGACAAAGGCCTCATATCTAAAATATATCAACAGCTCAAAAAATTGAATCACCCCAAAACTAATCTCCAATGTAACAACCATCCCATTAAAACATGGGCCAAAGGCTTAAAGAGTCTTCTCTGAAGAAGAAACAAAAATGGCCTATAGACACATGAAATGCTCGACATCTCTGGTCATAAAAGAAATGCAAATCAAAACAACTCTTAAGATTCCACCTCACTCCAGTTAGAATGGCCAGGATCAAGAAAACTAATAACAACAGATGGTGGAGGGGATGTGGCCAGGAGGGATCACTACTACCCTGCTGGTGGGAGTGCAAACTCCTTCAACCACTATGGAAAGCAGTATGGTAGTTCCTCAAAAGACTAAGCATAGAATTCCCCTATGACCCAGCAATTCCACTACTAGGCATCTACCCAACTGTCCAGAAACAAGGACATACTAAATCCACTAGCACAACCATATTCATTGCAGCACTATTTAATATAGTAAAGAACCCAGATGTCCCTCAGTTGATGAGTGGATCAACAAGTTGTGTATTTGTACACAATGGAATTCTATGCTGCTCTCAGAAAGAATGACATTGCCCCATTTGTTAGGAAATGGAAAGACTTAGAAAAAATCATATTAAGTGAAGTAAGCCAGACCCAAAGGAACATAGGCTCAATGGTTTTCCTCATTTGTCATAATCAGTAGAAACTTTGGGCTCTCCTAGCAGAGATTTACAATTGAGCAAAACCTAGATACATGAGGCCATACAGTGTGATGCTAAAGGAAAGGACCTCTAGGATATAAAAACAAAAGCCATATAATGAGTGATTGTTATCCTTAATGTACTATGTTATCTCTCATCTCTTTTGCTGTCCTTGGTTATCACATATTGTTACAGTATCTTACTTTGTTATCTGAAATATTGGATAAATGCATATCTGGTTATTTGAAATTGGATAGGGAAGGAGGGAAAACAAGATGAGGGGTGGGGTTGGTGGGGAAGAAAATGAAGACCAAGACATGAGAAAGGGCATCAATGCATGTGAATTAATGTACCTTTTATCTGGTGAATATAATGTAATCATTCTATTAATTACATTAAAATATATGAAAAAAAGGAAATTTGCAGATTCGTAAGTGAAATATTTAGAAAACTACAAAAAAAGAGTTAACATTTAACAAGTCAGTTTATAAGTGAAATATATCTAGGATATTAGCAACTTTTTAATGTGTGTCTCTGGCACACACATACAAACACATCATGTATGCATATAACTCAAACACCAAATTTATAGGAATAATGCTAAAATAAATTTGAATATTAAAGAGTAATATGTGCATAAACAAACCATGGCATAATATCAGTATGCATGTGTAAATTATTTTTAAATGCCACTTAATATTTTCTTAGTAATTAGGTGTTCTGAAAATGAAATTGAAATATTAAAAAAAGACAACTCTAACTAAACTGCAAGTTTAGCTGCAATACATTTCTAAAGAAATCACAAATGTAAATTAAACTAAATCAATTTTGATGTATGCCTGAGGTTTCTCACTCAGAATATTTCACTAAATTAATCAAAATAATTTTCATCTGATGCTATGAATGTAATTGGCACAAAGCTATAAGCAAAAAATGAAACAAGAACTTTACAAACTGAGTTTTAGAACACCATATTCAAATGTGGTAGTGTAATACATATGTATTTTATATATATTTGACATGTTTAAATATATTTATATTAAGAATTCATGATTCTATGATGCCAATGGAGGTAACTCACATTACAAATATTCATACTTTAGAATCGCAAATTTCATTATAATCCAATTTATTTTCTTCTAGTCTTGGGGCTTGAATTCAGGGCCAAGTTACTGTCCCTAAGCTTTTGTGCTCAAGGATAGCTCTCTATCACTTTGAGAAACTGTGCAACTTCCAGTTTTGTGGGGATTAATTGGAAACTAGTCTCACAAACTTTCCTGCTCCTTGTGGCTTTGAATTTCCATCTTTGGATCTCAGCCTCCTCAGTAGCTGGATCACAGGTATGTGTCACTGTGGCACCAGGCTTAATTCAATTCATATAAATAATTTTACTTAAACATATCTGCATCAATAAGATATAAGATGCATAGGCAGAAAACTTTTTACCTTTTATTTTTCATATTTATGGAAATGTTATAAAATATCATAACAGAGACTGAGAGTATGGTTTACTGAGTAGAAAACGATCCTTCCTTTTGTTTTTTTAAATTTTGTTTCTGTTTTTCCTCTTACTTTTGATGTAGAGATTGCCAAAATTATAATTAGTTGTTAAAAAATAGAAAATCTTAACCAACCCTATTATATTTTTGCCAAATATCATGCTCATAAAATATACTACCCTGAGAGATTTTATTGTAGTATCCTTAATTTTTGTATTGCATTGATAGATTGCATACAGCACAATTTAAATTCTATATAGCATAATGTCAGCAATAATTCTAACGTACATTCTGTGTGCTTGGTAGATAATAGTGGAATGAGTAACAATGTTACTCATTCAAATGTAAGAAAATGCAATTAAACTGATTGATCAAATATGGCAGTCAAAAGTTGGCATGAATGAAATATTTTCCAATAGCAGAAAAAGCTAAAAGTATCTGAAGCCTAAATTCCTCCGTCTATGCTTAAGAGCTTTCACCTTTCAAAAGAAAGTAAGAAAGAAATGTTCAATTTATTTTTATCCTTCATAAATACTTCAGTGTAGGACTAACTCATGACCAGAAGATGTTCATCCCACTCTATTATGTGAATCAATAAACTCTCCAAGAATAAATAGCCTTCACAGGGAGGCAAATTAATTTCCCCAGGACAGCAGGTAATTTAGCTAATCATCTTTTCTTCATTTGTACATGTTACTCTGATCTCTTGGAATGCTTGATTTATCTCAGAGGAGAAAATTGCTCATCTCCTAAACCTTGGTTCATCTGACTCAATACTAAGTACTGTTATTCTAAATTTACTTTTCATTTTTTGTGTTTTAATTTCCTTTTCCCCTTACACAATTTTCCCCTTACTTTAATTTTTCTGTGACTTTTAAGTATTTTGTGTCAAATACCTTAAAAGCCATCAGAAATAGTCCATTATTATACAACTACAAATACACAGACACATTAATTCCAAGCACAATGAACTCACCAATTATATTTAGCTGTACAATTCCCATTTTGAGAACTCAGTATAGAAGCTGAGAGATGCCATTAATGTAATTGAAAGTAAAAAGTAAAAACAAAAATGAGTAGGAAATACTCCCCTGCTATTCATTCAGTGAGCAGGGTCTTAAGGGAAAAATGAGCAATACAAATATGCCATAGCAACAGGCATAAATTGTTCCTTGTTTTTGTTAACACAACACAGCCCTTTAGTTTGAAAGTAGAATAGTTATACTCTCAACACCACAGTTTGATGCCATTGATTAAATAATACTCCTGCTAGCATGCCAAGCAGCAGTACCTTAAGCAACACTATAATAAAAAGATTATTATGAGCACCTTAGGTAGGCAGTGCAATAAAATTTTCTAAGGCTCTGTAAATATTGTAATTTGGAAGAAAATAGAAATGATCATCCATTGATTTTTATATTCTACTTTATATATGGAATAAAACAAAAATATTACATGATACTTTGCAGTAGCAATGTGATGAAAAGGCCATATGAGAAATGTGTGCTTGTACACCAGAAGTATTTTTTTCCCAAGAGGCATCACTACAATGCAGATTCCTAAATTCCTCTCCCCTCCCAATCCTAATCCAGTTTGGAGATGTATTTTATTTTTCATGTGTTTCTATGACTATAAACTGAGTAACAAAAGCATTAGGTTATACATGAATATGTAGAATAGTCTGATTCACAGTATAAATTAAGAACTGTCCAAAGCTTATTATGTATTTGAAATCACAATACTTATTGTAAAAAGGGTTAAAACTTTATGATTTCTATTGTGACATTATTACTTCACATTGTAACTTCAAGATTTTGTGAGTTTTAGATAATATACTTCCTATAAAAACTCCTTCTATTCATACTATTAAGTATTTCTGAGTTCAAAACTATTTCTAAAAGAATTCTGAACTCTTACCTGAATGTCACTGTCTTTAATTGTGCAAACTATCTTTAATTGTCAGTATGCATGATATTTTCAATAATGTTTGGAAACAAAGAAATTATGTTTTCATTCTTAGCCTATTTCAATGTATTTTTTTTTCTATTTTGTCTGTTTTGAGGCTTGAACTCTGGATCTGGGTGCTGTCCCTGAGCTCTTAAGATCAAGGCTATTACTCTACCCCTTAAGGCACAGCATCACTTCCAGTTTTCTGGTGCTTATTTGGAGATAAAAGTCTCAGGGACTTATGACCTAGGTTTTGCTCTATTGTAAATCTCTGCTAGAAGAGCCCAAGGTTTCTACTGATTATCGCAAATGAGGGAAACTATTGAGCCTATGTTCCTATTAGTCTGGCTTACTTCACTTAATATGATTTTTTCTAAGTCTTTCCATTTCCTTACAAATGCGGCGAAATTGTTCTTTCTGACATCAGCAAAGAATTTCATGGTGTATAAATACCAATCTTGTTGATCCACTCATCTGGGTTGGTTCCATATCTTTGCTGCAATGAACATGGTTATACTAGTGGCTTTAGTATGTCCTTGTTTCTAGACGATTGAGTAAATGCCAAGTAATGGTGTTGCTGGGTCATAGGGGAGTTCTATGTTTAGTCTTTTGAGGAACTACCACACTGATTTCCATAGTGGTTGAAGGAGTTTGCACTCCCACCAGCAGTGTAGTAGTGATCCCTCCTGGCCACATCCCCTCCAGCATCTGTTGTTATTAGATTTATTGATCATGCCATTCTAACTGAAGTGAGGTGGCCATATAGAATGACACTAAAGGACCTCCAGGATATAGAAACAAATGCCACATAATGAGTGATTGTTGTCCTCAATGGACTATGTTATCTTTCATCTCTTTTGCTGTCCCTTGGTTATCTCATATTGTTACAGTATTTTACCTTGTTACCTGATATATTTTATATATGTTTATTTGGTTATTTCAAATAGGATAAGGAAGGGGGAAAACAAGATGAGGGGTTGGGGTGGAGGGAGGATAATGGGGACCAAAACATGAGAGTGGGTATCAACGTTTGTGAAGTAATGTACCTTCTATCTGGTGAACATAATGTAACCCTTCTATTACTTACAATAAAAAATACATGAGAAAAAAAAGACTCTCAGGGACTTTCATGCCTGGATGGCTTTGAAGCACAATGTTCAGATCTCATCCTCCTGAGAAGCTAGGATTACAGGCATGAGCCACTGGTGCCTGGCTCAATGTTATTCTTAACCATAAGCCCTTGACTGATTTTCAACTTTGCTGGATTTTTTTTGTTCATATGAAACCAAAGGAAACTGCTTACTTTGTTTCAAGTTACACATGTATATTTATGTATGTATTTGTACAATTTTATATCACCTCCATATTTTAAGATTTATGGAAAGCACAGAAAAGGAAAATGGAAATGGAATTTTCTCCTATAGATTTAAGATTTAATTCACCCAGGTGATCTGAGAACTATAATTTTCTTTTTCTTTTCTTTCTTTTCCTCTTACTATTCAAATGAATTGGATCTGAAACATTTATTCAGAAACCCTCATCCTCCAACATTTGTTGGTGGATAGAAAAGCAATTAAATCAACTAATTTTCAACTGCACTTCTCTGTGGTTTCAACAAAGAATTTCTGGTAGAAATCAAGAAAAAAGTAAATAAAATAAAAGAACAATCTGCACTCAACATACATAAAGTAGGAAAATGAAGTGTCTGAAGCTAAAATCGTAAAAAAAAAAGATCAGCTCTCCCTCATTTTCATAATTTTCAATGAATGAAGAAAGACAACACCACTATCTTGCTGATGATTTTTCTCTTTGTTAAAATTGGCTGCCTACAGGATTATGACATTATCTGGAACTCTTAGCTTACATTGAAAGAGGTCTTGCCATTCAACCTGAAAGTAGATTTATTACATTTAATTCTGTGCATTAAAGAATGAGAAAGAGATAAACACCACAGAAAAATGGAAAATGTTACATTTCACAAAAAAATGCTTAATTATAAATAAGAACACTATAGTGAATAGAAAAATAAATATTAGCATTAAAATGTCTGGCATTTCTAAAAGACAAAAAGACATTTTGTTATTGATGCAATGATTTCTGGTAATATTTCCTCCAACTTTTAACTCATTGTTCTTTTGACCTTGACCTGGTAAGTGTCCCAGAAATTTTCAGGAAGATATTTGCAGGTAACTATGCACATGCCAGAGTTTTCCACAAATATTTCATAACGATAATGAGAAAAAACTAACGTAGAAGGTGGAAAGTCTTAGGAAAGATAGGGGTAGGCAACAGTCATTTGGTAACACAGTCTTTAAGTCATCTATATAAAGTGGGATAAATTGAAGCAAAACATGATGGGACAATTTTTCTAAAAATTTTCAAGGAACTATTGTAACATTTTATGCAGTAACATTGCTTTAAATTTGAAAAAGGATAAAGAAACAACTGTGTATCAAACGTTTATGTCAATATCCTCATAAAAATTATAGTAAATGTTCTGATACATCTTTTTACATATTTATTCAGTTGAGAATGTTAAGAATGTACTTGTGAGTAGAACTGTAGGATCATGGAATGGGCACACATTCACGTGGTGTGAATGCTGAAAGAGATAATAATTTTCCAATGTATTCTTTGAACCAACTGTATTAAAATTAAAAAAAAAATTGGAGCTGAGAGTGTGGCTTAGTGGTACAATGCTTGCCTAGCACATCCAAAGTGCCAGGTTGGATTCCTTGGTATTACATACAGAGAAAAAGCCAGAAGTGATGGTGTGGCTCAAGTGGTAGAGCACTACCAGTGAAAAGCTAAAGGACAGTGCCTAGCTCTGAGTTCAAGCCCAGTACTGCAAAAAGAAAGAACCAAACATATTGGATAAGTTAATTCTATAAAATTGTATCCTCTTCAAAATTAATATTAGCCTCTTTTCAAATATTAAGCAATATTTCTTTTTAATTGTCATCTATATGGTTTATTTTTTCTAGTAGATTTTCTTTTCCATACAATATTTGAGTAGGTATTTAAATATAATCAGTCATATCTCTATTTGTTTTTTCTGTTTATATATAATATGTGCATACATGAATATATATTATATAATATATGCATACTTATGAATGGGTATACATATATTATATATAAAGTGTGGGGAGCCCTGCCCCTCCCGCGCGGTGGCGGGACCTGGAGACGCGCGTCCCCCTTTCACTGTGGGGCCGCCTGCGGTGCTGGTGGCTGCGTGACTCAGGGATATCTGCCTCATGACCAGATGACGGAAGCCTGGTCTCTGCATGGCCGGATGCATGAAGGGTGCATGACTGGAGCGTGTGAAGCCATGATTGGAGGGCCTGAGCGAGCTGGCATGAGTTGATTGGCCCACTGCCTGTATATAGCGGCCTGGAGAGAGGAAGGGGGGGAGGAGGAGAAGAAGAATAAAGGATCCTGCTTAAGCTAGCATTGTGTCGCGTGTCTTCCTTGTGGGACAGGGATAGCGCATGATAATAAAGTATAAACAGGGGCTGAGAGTTTGGCCTAGTGGTTAAAGTGCTTGCCTAGCATGCATGAAGACCCGGGTTCGATTCCTCGGTACCACATACATAGAAGAAAGCCGGAAGTGGTGCTGAGGCTCAAGTGGTAAAGCTCTAGCCTTGAGAAAGTCCAAGGACAGTGCTCAGGCCCTGAGCTCAAGCCCAGGACTGGCAAAAAAAAAATAAAAATAAAGTATAAACATATTTTGTTACGACCTAGGATTTTTTCCTTCTTATATTTAACCCTACAAAGTATAGGAAATATATGTGTTTATGTGGTTAAATAATTGTTTATTTTCCTCAACTAAAAATTGAGAATTGATGTAGATCAGGCGGTAGGAAATCTGATTAAATGATAAAGTACTTAATCACAATAAAATAGAAATAAGAATACTTATAGAAATAAGGAAGCTTTATTTATGAAGACAGAACAGACACATCTTACATGATAGTCATCTAAAAATTTGGAGAAAACCTCCTTAAAATAAAACCTTGCCTGAGACCTGAAGGCAAATTAAAAATCTAAGGGAATAATAAGGAAAAGGTCACTATAGCACAGTGGAATAGGATATTTGAATACTGAAAGGTACAGTAGTAATTCTATAACAAGACAAAGTTGAATGCAAAGATAATTATATGCTACTGGCCCAATCATTCCCATCAAATGATAATAAAATAAAATGAAGATGTATAAACCTTTGACAATTATTAGTCCCATTGCAAGTGATACTTCTATAGAAAGAGCCTTAAGATTGTTCTGATAAATTATAAAAGATACTAGGACACAGGGGAAGAGAGGGTTACTGAGAAGTAGCTATTAAATCCCTTTTACCTCAGATCACAGTGAAAGATGATTATGTCGTCTAGAAAATAATATTCTCTTGCCAGTCTTCTTAGCTAAGCTCTTTTTTTATTTCTATTACATGAAATAGGTAATATATTTCCAATTTCTATTACATGAAATATTCTCTAATAAACACAGTATTTTATGCACAAAATAGAAACATTTTGCAAGATAAGTATTTAAACTTTCTAAGTATAGTCTTATTTGTTTGTTTATTAGTAGTATGTTTAATTTGCTGTTTTCCTTTTCTCCCTGTCTCTCTGTCTCCCTTCCTCCCTTCCTTCCTTCGTTCCTTCCTTCCTCTCTTTCTTCCTTCCTCCCTTCCTTCCTCCATCTCCCCCTCTTTCTTTTTTTACATATATTTTTAAAGTAATTAATAGAAGGGTTACATTATATTGACTAGATAGAAGGTGAATTATTTCACAAACATTGATACCCTTTCTCATGTTTTGGTCCCCATTTCCCTTCCCCTCACCCCCATCGCCGCCCCTCATCTTGTTTTCCCCTCTTCCCTATCCTATTTCAAATAACTAAATAAACATATATACAATATATCAGATAAGAAGGTAAAATACTGTAACAATATGAGATAACCAAGGGACAACAAAAGAGATGAGAGACAACATAGTACATTAAGAACAACAATCATTCATTATATGGCTTTTGTTTCTATATCCTGGCCTCTTCCCTCTTTCTTTTTCTTTTTCTTTCTTTCTTTCTTTCTTTCTTTCTTTCTTTCTTTCTTTCTTTCCTACTTTTCTTATTTTACTATCATAGGACTTGAACTCATTCCTAGGCATTATCCCCGAGCTTTTCTGCTTAAAGATGATGCACTACCACTTTGAGCCACAATACCACTTCTTATTTTCTTTTTTTCCGTATATTTTTTATTGTAATTAATAGAAGGGTTACATTACATTCGCCAGATGGAAGGTGCATTACTTCACATACATTGATACCCTTTCTCATGTCTTGTTCCCCATTTCCTTCCCCCCATCCCCACCCTCATCGTGTTTTCCCCCCTTTCCTATCCAATTTGAAATAATCAAATACAAATATATCCAATATATCAGATAAGAAAGTGAAATACTGTAACCAAGGGACAGCAAAAGAGATGAGATATAACATAGTACATTAAGGACAACAACCATTCATTATATGGCTTTTGTTTCTATATCCTAGAGGTCCTTTCTTTTAGCATCGTACTGTATGGCCTTATGTATCTAGGTTTTGCTCTATTGCAAATCTCTGCTAGGAGAGCCCAAGGTTTCTACTGATTATGCCAAATGAGGGAAACCATTGAGCCTATGTTCCTTTGGGTCTGGCTTACTTCATTTAATATGATTTTTTTTATAAGTCTTTCCATTTCCTAACAAATGGGGCAATGCCATTCTTTCTGACAGCAGCATAGAATTCCATTGTGTACAAATACACAACTTGTTGATCTACTCATCAACTGAGGGACATCTGGGTGGGTTCCATATCTTTGCTATATTAAATGGTGCTGCAATGAACATGGTTGTGCTAGTGGATTTAGTATGTCCTTGTTTCTGGATGGTTGGGTAAATGCCTAGTAGTGGAATTGCTGGTTCATAGGGGAGTTCTATGTTTAGTCTTTTGAGGAACTGCCATACTGCTTTCCATAGTGGTTGAAGGAGTTTGCACTCCCACCAGCAGTGTAGTAGTGATCCCTCCTAGCCACATCCCCTCCACCATCTGTTGTTATTAGTTTTCTTGATCCTGGCCATTCTAACTGGAGTGAGGTGGAATCTTAAGAGTTGTTTTGATTTACATTTCTTTTATGACCAGAGATGCTGAGCATTCCTTCATGTGTCTATAGTATTTTCTAATGGTAAATTGAAAGTAAGAGTCTCACAGAATTTCCTTCCTGGACAAGTTCACAGATTTTGAACTGTCATCCTCAGATCTCAGTCCTTGAGTAAGTAGTATTTCAGGCCTGAGTCACCAAGACCCTGGGTTTTATTTCCTCTTGTTTGTGTTTGCATGAATTTGAGACTGGAGGCCTTTTTGTTATTCCAGTATTCAGGACTTCTTGCAGCTAGGTACTTGTTCTACCACTTGAGCCACATTCCTAGCACTTTTTGTCTTGAATTATTTTCTTTTCTAAAAGTCTTTTTGACTATACTAATCTTGAAGGAGGATTCTCCAGGTCTCGATGCTTCAAGTAGCTCCAAGCTATCGCTTTCAGGCTATAGAAAAGTTTTAAAGTTACAAATCCCATTTATTTTCTTTTTTTCCATTTATTTTCTTGAAATGGATGGGCTGGAGTCGTTTTCACAAAAGAAGAGTAGTTTTAAATTTGAAAACAATGAAATCTTATTCTTAATGTACTCTGTGAATTTCTTTTCTCCTTTTTCCCCTTATGGTTCATCTCATGTTGTTACTGTATCTGACTTTGTTACCTGGAATATCGTATAGACATTTATTTGTTTTTTGAAATAAGGAAGGAAAGACAAGTGGGAGGGGCAGGGGGAAGGAAAGTGGCGGGGGAAAAAACATGGGAAAGTGTATCAGTGTTCAAGAAGTAATGTACTCACTACCTGACAATAGTAGATTCTTGAATTGTAATTAAATTGATGAACTTTGTACCCTAAGGGAATAGTTAAAACCATCCCTGTCAATAATGCTTCTGGGTACAAGTTCTGCCCTGAAAAGCATTTTCCTTAGCTTACATGCATTCAAGTTTGAAATTATTCTCTGAAATTCTTTAACAGCCTCATATTTTGTTGTTGTTGCTCTTTGTTTTGAAATAGTGTGCAGTGCAGGCTGACCTAGCAATCCTGAACTTCCCACTTTGGTGATCATAAGCTGCTCAGCATTAAACATTTGAATATAAATTCAGCTTATTATTTTACCTGGTATAATCCAATAATGTATTATTAAAAAGTAAGGACAATTTTGAAGTTTCATGAATTGTACAAATGTGTAACCCATATAACAAGAAATGTATAACACCCATGGTATCATCCAATAATTTACTGTTATAAAGAAAGAATTTGAAGTTTCAAGAAATGTATGCCACATAATGTATGACAAAAAACAATGTGTGTGTTTTTTTTTCATTTCACAAAACCTACATGGGGGACCTCAACAACCTGAAACAAGCAAACAAAAAAAGCCTACACCTAATAACTGTCAGCTTAAATGTGTGATTCAAAGCTATCATTAAATAATGAGAATTGCCTTGTGACTACTGCCAGGGTGCCTAAGGAATAAAAAGAAAAAAAAGGGAAATAGGTTTAATTGCCATATGTTACAAATGTGTTTCCATTTACAACTTCAATGTGTTGCCCTGTTTTAACATTCATTTCTAATTAAAAGTCACACTTTTAGAACTTAATTGTTGATACTTCCTTCCCTTTTTATTTTGCATCATAGGTGTGAAAATACACTTCCACGGGTCAGTGCTTCCACAAATGATTTCAGTGATTCATTTTTTATAATAAGGACTCTGTACAGATTCATAAAATCAAATAGAGCAGTGCAGACGTCAAACTGTCTTATCGTCTTCTAAGTCAGGCTCTGCTTCATAACTAAATAGGTTCTAAGTCATCAGGGGATGGGAATAACCCTGTATCCTTCATCCTATTCATAAATTGCTGTATTCTACCTTCCTATTGACTAAGTATATGCTCAAACCATCTTCGGGAGGAAAATGATAGCTTCCTGGAAGATAAAATGTCGAGAAGGTGGTTGCTTTATGTTTCAAAGAAATATACATTGATTTTTTTTTTTTTTTGCCAGTCCTGGGGCCTGAACTCAGGGCCTGAGCACTGTTCTTGGACTTTTCTCAAGGCTGGAGCTCTATCACTTGAGCCACAGCACCACTTCCAGCTTTTTTTCTATATCTGTGGTACTGAGGAATCAAACCCAGAACTTCATGCATGCTAGGCAAGCACTAGGCCAAACTCCCGGCCTGCATTGAATTAAAAAAAATAAATAAATAAAAAAACATATTTAATGGAACTTTGAATTCCAGATTTTCAACTATTTCTGTTACTTCTAAACAGTTATACACATGAAATATGTTGAATATTACTAAATTGATATTAATGAACTCAATGATCCTTTAATTTTGAAAATTGTCTGAAATAGTAATTTCTACATTCATGCAACATTTTTCAATTTTTTTCACAAGATTAGAAAAATAAAAATTAATACTCAAGTTCCAAATGATAAAAAGTAATTAGCAAGAGTTTAAAATTATCTAATAACAAATGAACTAGAAACTTCTGATTTCAAAAATCACATAACACTGATAGTACAATTTAAACTTCTGTAAATGAACTTCTTATGTGATTTTAAAATGAAACATGTGGACTTGACATTATGTAATTGTCTTAAAGAAAGGACTTATTGTTAAACATTAGAAACATGAATTGTGAAGCATTAGTTTAAAAACTCCAAGAATTACTCAGACCTGTGTGTATTTGCTCATAAACAAGTGGTAGTAGAGAAAATTTATGTTCAAAAAGGAAAAACTCAAAATATAAATGAAACCCCTTCATGTGATTAATGTACTTTAAGATTAAAATTTAAAATACTGTTAAGTTAAAGCTATATTTAAATACAGAACAATTTCAAAGAGTTTAATTAGGAAAATTACATAAACTTGCCTAATAAGTCAATTTGAGGGGAGGAAAATATCCATGTGGTGCTATTTGTTCCTTTTTACTGTATTGTTGAGTGTTTATACATTATAACAGAACCATTGTAATTTCTTGTCTTTATCAGTGGAAATGAATCAGAATCTAGAGCATGGAGTAGAAAAGAAATCCTGGGCCCCCAAAGCCTCAGTTATCAAGGGAACTCAAATTAGAGTGAAACATGCTCCAGAGACTACTCAGGAACACAGGTAATTTCCATAATTTAATCTTTGTTCTGATTATGTGCTTCTCAGTGACTACATTCATGACCAGAACTTCTGTCATTGCAATGGAAAAGATAACAAATACAACTCTCCAGAAACCGTATGCTTCAGCTCTTCAAGCAAAATGTAAATTTCTAACTACGGTAAATTTTGTAACCTTTCCATTTATAATTCTCTAGACTTTCCACTGTTCCCTCCACATCTAGAGCAGAATTGAGAGTGCAGGGCAGTTCATCTACTTTCACACCCCTTTCTCTTGTGTGCATGCCTACATCTAACCTGCTACTTTGTAAGAACCATCCACAAGTCTGGTGACTGTACTTGGGAAGTATTATTTCATTGGATAATCTTTATGATCCTTATATTCTATGAAATTATAAAGCCTTAAAAATAGGCTAGGTATAAAAAAATTCTATTTAAAGTACATATTACATAAAAGTGACCAAAGATCATGATTGATTCTATATAGTTGTTTTTTTCATGAAATATGTTCAAATAATAAAAAGGAATATGTCATTATTATGATCATGATATAGTTTCTGTTTAATATAAAATCAGTTGTTGAATGAAATTTAATAAAGCATTTAGCTTTTCGTACTCTAAGGACATTTTCTACAGAATATATATATATACATATATATATATATATAAATTTGATTTATGCCTTCCAGTGGGTTGAATAACCTTAATCAGACATGAGTACAACTATGAAAAAGTGCAATTATACATGTGTGTTTCCCAGATCAAATCTATTATGATATGATGAATTCTAGTACAGTGTGTTACATATTACCCATAAAACAGATACTCAGCATTTTCCATATTCCTTGGATGTCCAAAGGCCAAATACATGAGATACCTGAATATGTGTTCATTAAAGCTTATTAATAATAGGGAAGGTCCATCAGAAATTGTCTGGATAAACATTTTTGTTTATCCTTAGTACCTTTTTTTGAAGGGGTTTCGCAAATTAATCAGCCATAAGAGTACTTAACTCACATTAATAAATACTGTATCTATGTGTGGGTTGTGCTGGGAAAGGAAATTTTATAGATTAAAGGACATACTCATTGGCATACTTAGCTTTTTTCTTATATGACCAGAAATCTCAGGCTCCATGACATGTGTGCCAAAAAGCAGATACTCTTCTAGACAATACCAGTTCACTCTTTCCAGTGTCTCCAGATAACCCTTATTTAGATATCATAGTTCTCAGCTTCATTGTCCTTATCCAATATTTCTTTAAATGCAACCTAGGAGAACTAGGGCATCTCAGTCATATGATGTTTTGTATTCTCCTTTTATTCAAGGATCATGCAATAAAATAGAATATAATTAGCAATCTCGATGTCTGATTGGTTATATTAAGCTATTACAAATATTGCATTAGTAGCAGCTTCTTTATAAAGTTCTATTCCACCAAAGCAATGGGAATACCCCAGGGAATGACTAATACGCTCTATTGACTTCTTTCTTCCATTTATCTATTTATTAAAATTGGTTTAAATGACAAAATCATAACAACACAATCGATTTTGTTGTATCTGGATACTGGCTGAGTGCATTTGATAATTCAATCAAGTGTTTCTGCCAGCATCAGTTTGTTATACCATTTGATATTCTAGTAACAGTATTTTATCATAATGATCTGATTATTTGCCATCTGGAATAAACTTTTAATTGGTCAGCTCTAAAGAAACAGTGCTGGGTTTGTAGTTTCTAATTTACTTTCATTGTTTTTATTTTTTAAATTTTAAATGGCATGAGCTCACTCTTACCTTTTGTTCCAGGTCTCTCATGAGATGTGACCCATGGAATGACTAGGATTGGCATGTCAATTGAATGCTAATTTTGCCAAGGGTCTATGTCCAAACTTGGTAGGTTGAAGTGGCCACTACGCAATTTCTCCACAGCTCTTTTATGGCATGGAAACTAGATTACCACAAAGAAAATGCTGAAGAGGAAAATGAAGATACAATCTAAAGCATATCCAGTATCCTAATTACCTAAATTCCTATGTGACATCATAGCGTTTCATCTTTTCTGTGGTATTTATTTCCTGAAATCAACAAATCCAAGAGAGAGAGAGAGGAATTTAGCTCAGTGAAAGAGCACTTAACCTGAAAAATACAAGGCCCTAAATTCTTTCCCCAGCTATGTAAAAAAATAAAAAATAAATAAACAAATAATAATGAATCCAAGAGATACTGCTGGAGAGAAGTTTACCACTAGTATGAATATTATGAAGTGATCATTTTAAGTCTGTCTTAGAAATTGTTTACAACACAGCTGGGCTGGCTTTGAAGCATAATTCCCAGATCTCAAATCCTTTGATTTTTTTTATTGAAGAATTTATTAACATTGATTTTTACATCATATTTTAAATGACAAGTTTAACAAGCAAGTGTTCAAGGAGGAAATCTCTATTTACAATCACTGGGACTTAGTATTTAGAACTTAATCAAAATTAGGCTAAGGGTTTGTATGTCATAGAAACATATTAATTTATGAAATAAAACATTATGTCTATAGAGTCATAGGTTTTCATGTCTATATAATTATGTTTATACTTCCATTACCATGTCTATAGCTTTGGGTATGCAGTTATTGAGTCCTCTCACTTGAACTCTTTGGATTTAATAGCCACATATTAAGGATACCACGTGCCTTTTGTTCCTTAGGTTTTGACTTGTCTCACTCAACATGATTTGCTCTAGATTCATCTACTTCCCTGTGAAAGCCATTATTTTATCTTGTCTGTTGTCTATGTAGAATTCCATTGTGTATATATACCACATTTTCTGTATCCATTCTTATGCAATAGGGCATCTGGATTGTTTCTATTGCCTGGCTATTGTGAATAGTGCAGAGATGAACATAGCTGAGCAGGTGTCCTTATCATATTATGGGTCATGATGTTCAGGATAGATGCCCAGAAGTGGTGTGGGGGGGATCGTAGGGAAGGTCTATTTTCAGTTCTTTAAGAAACCTCCACACTGCTTTCCAGAGTGGCTGAACTAGTCTACATTCCCACCAGCAGTGTAGTAGGGTTCCTTTTTTGTTGGGGGCCAGAGTAGAATCAAATTGTACCTTGATTTGCATCAGACCATGGCTTTATTGTCCTATTGTTTTATGGCCTTATTCTGTTTAAATTACCTGAGATTTACCATATGAATGTAACAGTTGGAAGTTCCCTGGTTTCAAGAAGGGAGAGGCTGGAGTTGAATAAATGAGGCAGTCTTTACTTGGGCTGCAGACATCCCGGACCCTGTGTGTCTGTCTCTCTTCTATTTTTTTCTAGTCCTTGCTCCCTATTTCAGGAACCCCAATCTGCGAACCCTGGTTTGCTGCCGGCTGGCCCCGGCAACTGGCGCCCAACGTGGGGCCTTGAAAATCTGGGACGAAGGTGAAGGAACCCTCCCTGTGGTGAGTAACACATCGTAGGACTATTAAGAGAGGATCTTAAGAGAGTGTATAGTCAGGAGTAAAAATTATGGGTCAAGTTAATAGCCATAGGTCATATGTACCGATCTTAACAGGCCTACTTGAAGCCCACGGAACGTGGGTGGACAAAGGGGTGCTTCAGAGCTTCCTACAGTTTGTCGAGGAGGCATGCCCGAGGTTTATAGAGGAGGAATTCCAAAAAACCTGGCAATGGATAGGAAAAAATAGAAGAGAGACAGACACACCGGGTCCGGGATGTCTGTAGCCCAAGTAAAGACTGCCTCGTTTATTCAACTCCAGCCTCTCCCTTCTTGAAACCAGGGAACTTCCAACTGTTACATTCATATGGTAAATCTCAGGTAATTTAAACAGAATAAGGCCATAAAACAATAGGACAATAAAGCCATGGTCTGATGCAAATCAAGGTACAATTTGATTCTACTCTGGCTCCCAACACTTTTTCTCCACAACCCCTCCAGGAGCTGTAATTGTCTGAGTTCAAAATCTTGGCCATTCTTGTTGGGGAAAGGTGGTATCTTAGGGTTGTTTTTATTTGCATTTCCTTTATGACCATAGATATTAAACATTTTCTTATATGCTTTTCTCCCATTTTAATCTCTTCTTTTGATAAGTCTCTCTTTAGTTTGCTTGCCCATTTAGTGAATGGTTTATTGGGTTTGGGGGGGATTAGTTTCTTGAGTTCCCTGTAGATAATGGATATTAAGCATTTGTCAGATGCATTGTTGGTGAATATCTATTCCCAGTTGGTTGGCTGTCTCTCTACTTTTGCGACTATGATTTATCTGTACAGAAACTTTTTATTTTTAGGTAGTCCCATTTATTGAGTCTCTCTTCAATCTGCTATGACCCTGGGATTCTGTTCAGGAATCTTTTGCCTGTGCCTATGAGATCCAGTGTCTCTCCTACTTTATCATGTAGCTGTTTCATGGTTTCTGGTCTGACATTGAGGTCTTTGATCCACTTTGAGTTAATGCTTGTGCATGGTGAAAGGCTAGGATCAATTTTTAGTTTTCTGCATGTGGCTGCCCGGTTTTGCCAGCAGCAATAATTGAATAGACTGTGTTTGTTCCACTGTATATCTTTGGCTCTTTTGTCAAATACAAGTTGCCTATAGGTATGTGGTTCTATTTCTGGGTCTTCTATTCTGTTCCACTGATCTTCTGGTCTGTTTTTGTGCCAATTCCAAGCAGTTAAACACTTTGATTTTTAAAGAAGTGGTTAAGCAGTTCTGATTGAAGAGTTAACATTTGGGAAAGATTTGCAATGTTCAGGAATGAATAAGCAGGAGACTCTTGGGTGAAACAGCACTTGGGGTGGATCATTGAAGAAATGACAAGCCAGGAAGCAGGTGAAGGTGAGGTTTCATTTTAAAGCAGCAGGAAGCCTATGAAAGAGGACTAGAGAACAAATAAGAAGACCCATCCAATCGAAGTCAGAATCAACTCAGTCATTTAATATGAGCATCTCTGTAGTCATCCTTTCTCCAAGAGAAATAGTAGGTTTGTGCATAGCTTTTAAGTCATAGTTAATATATGAATTAATTTTATTAGGAGCTCTGTGGATGTGTGATGGAGTGATAATTTAATCACAGGAATAGTCTTGGAATTAAGAATGTGATGAAATTTTCAATAGATTGTAGAAGTATAACCAAAAAGGCAGACATACAAGACACAAGCTGTATTAGATAGATATCAAGAAAAGAATTTTGGCTCAGTGGCTAAGTTGTGGATAAGCCATTGGCTGCGATGGGCAAATGGGACTAGTTTTCATGACAGTAACAGATCAATAATTCACAACAAAACACCAATGCATTTCTGGTTGAAAATAAATGAATAAAGTCTTTTCTCCACAATAACACTTTAAAATACTTTAAAATTCTCTAGTAATTATATAACAGATAGGGTATCTCTATACTCTTAGTGACATAAAGAACTTTTCAATACATTTACTTGTTGTGTAAGATAAAAAAAAGTCTCAGTTCATATAGAACTCCACACATTCCCAAACTGTATTTCCACAGTCTTTTAAGCTCTGTTTCTTTTCCTGCAGGCTGTCTTTCTCTGTAACAAACTGTGACCTTTCTCTGTTACAAACTGGCCTGAAATACTAACATGGTATAATGTCAAAGATCTTATACCATCTGTCTTTGTACATACTATGTATTAATCATTCACCCAAAAGGTTTTCATATATTCTTTAAAAGGCCAAAGACCTTTAGCTCCATAATTGTTCCCTGCATGATTGTATTGTAATAAATCATTACACTATTTGTGTAGATAAGAAAAAGCACTATTGAAAACTTGAAATAAAAGAGCACACAATCAAATCAATGTTGAACATGTTTAACTTTAATGCATGTAAGTCATTCAGGATTAGAACAAAGGTATAGATTTGAAGGAAATGAATTTAGGATAAATGCAGAATATTTATCAGAGTTTTGGCAATTCACTTGTTAAAAAATATTGCAAAGATTCTAAGGTCTTAGCTGGTGCTTATTAATTTACTTTAGAACAATCATGTGAAAAGTGAAACTGAAGGTTTAACTTTCCTGTATAAGATATACTAATCTTCTTAATGTTAGCAGAGGAGGGCATAACCCTCTTTCTTTCCATTAATGAATATATATGTTCTGCATTAGACAAGTAATCTTTTATTATGCCTTTAACTCTCTGTAAAAGGAGCTTTTGACACAGAAATGTTCCACATTTATAACTATAGTCTTAACAATGGACCATTTTACCCCTCTCAACATAAAGTTCTTTCAATAAATCATGTACATGGCTATCCAAAGCCTGTAAATGGTACTACAAAAAATACTGCAAGATGCAAAGGCCAGTAATAGAAATTGACTTTATTAGAATGCCAACTTTAAAATTTGGGCTTTAAAATTAAAATCAGAAAAAATATAGCACTTTTGTAAATATTTTTCTGGCATATCAAAATGTTGTGTCTACAAATTTAGAGTGAAATGAAGTGAAAGCAAATAAGCAATTACAAATCACTGCATGTTTTGAAGAATAAAAACACAAGAAAAAAGATGAACAAATGGCAATGATAAAGACTACATGAATATAACCCCATCCTCCCAAAATTCCTAATTGTGATTGTATACACCTGATTTCTGTCTTTTAGCTAACACTGCAGTGTGAGCATTGCAATGTAGTGCAGATAAGATGTGTACCAGATGTAAAAATGAAATAAGCTGGCTGAGCCTAAGTGAGAAATGTGATGCACAGCCATGCCAGAGTCCGGACAGATGCTGGAGGCTATTGGTTTTTCAGACATCCTGGCACCTGTGGCTGGGGGGAAGGAATTCTCTACCCAGTGATGAACAGCCTAAGAGTGAGGAGGGAATGCTGATTGAAGGCTCTTCTTGTCATAGGGAAGCTTTGCATATGAAGAATGAAGGTCTAGGAGAAGGTGAAGCCTCTCCCTCAAGTAATGGGTACTGCCTGGATCCCCGGAGACAGAGGTAGGAAATTGACGGATTGGTTCCTAAGCCTGTCAGTATCTGGGAATGGGAATTTCCTAGAACCTTGACCCCAGTCTTGAAACTATTTAGGTCTGAACCACCTTGGGCGCCAGGAGCCATTGCCAGGTGTCCTGTGTCCCATCACCTAGCTGTTGTCTTGTCACCATGGCCTCACAATTCAGCTGTCTATCAGAGCTGAATTGGATTGCTGGTATTGTATTTGTTGTTTTTAATCATCTCTAGCCTGTTTCCTAACTGTATTGAGTTTGCTTTCTGGCTGTTGGGCTTTGGGATGAGAGTCCACCAGGCAGTCAAGGGCCTTTGAATAAAGACTTCAAGATTCGAACTAGTAAAATGCGGCTTCGGTTTATTCTCTCCTTATCACAACACAGGAGAAAAACAAAGGCATACTTGGGACATGAATGGTCATTCTAGTTCAGTGATAAAATAACTATTAACATTAGGATCCCAAACACTATCAGGGTTTTTTGTTCAGCTGGTTCGTGAGTATGGTTTTGGTTAAACCCCATATTGCATTTGTTCCAACAACAACAACAAAAAGGTGTTATATAATATGCAGACTTTGCTAAAAACCACGCAGACATCCAGGAATATGGAACAAAGGAAGAAGTTTATTGCTGGAAAGGGACCAGCAAACTTCCTCTCACACACATGCACATGAGAAGAAGTGCCAGTCACTGTCTGGGGTGACCTATGTGACCTGTGACGCTTGGGAGGTTCTGGTGTCTTATGTGGTCATGACTGACTAAACGAGAATCACCTCAGGTGACCTATAGGATCTGTGGAGTTTAGGGGAACCTTGTGTCCTTCTGTGATTATAGCTCAGCACCAGGGGCTGTATCAGGAGAAAGGGGTGGGTGGCTAATTATTTACTTCCTTTACTGAATGGGCCTAAAGTTGTCTGGAGAATGAGCATACTGAGCTATAAGAGGGGGGAGGGAAATTGGGACCAAGACATGTGAAAGGGTATCAATGTATGGGAATTAATGCACCATCTATCTGGCAAATATCATGTAACCCTTCTATTAATTACAATAAAAATATATGAAAAAAAAGAGGGGGCCACCAGGCCTGCATCATCACCATCAAACCGATATACTTATAATCTGATACTTAGTGTTTGTTATCTATTTAATTAAAGAATAGCATGAAAAGGAATAGCTGATTCCTGCATAAAATAGTGAAATGAAGGGAGAGCTTCAGGTTAGTAATTAAATGTATGTCATTATCACACTTTTCATGAAAGAAAGGATATGTGTCCTCTTTGCAGTCCCATTTTTTTCCCTTGGTTTCTCTCAAAACCAGATGATTTTATTGAATGACTAAAAGTTACAGTAAACTGAGGTGTAGACATAACTGTATTTGTTGAGCTAGATGATGCATCCATTATGAAACAAGTAATGTTTAATTTTTTATCTAAAAAGAGCATTCTTCTCAATCCTTATCATTAGACAAATCTTATTCACATAAGACATGTGAATGAGTAGATATATGGCATCCAAACCTACAATTAGGTATAAACTTTTCCTCTTTGCCATATCAGCCAAATTCTTTAATGCTGATATTTTCAATGCTAGTGTTGAGTATGCTTCCACATTATGTTAATGATGTCATCATTCTGAAAATGAAGTGGTAATTTACTTATTAAACAAATATATTCCAAGGAACTTTTGTGCCTTTTAAAAGAAGTTTTAAATGGGCCAGGAGTTTAAGCTAGTGGTGGAGTGCTTGCCTAGAATGCATGAAAACCCAGGCTTGATTCCTCAGTACTACATACATAGGAAAAAGCCAGCCATGGTGCTGTGGCTCAAGCCTTAGAGCTCTAGCCTTGACAAAGCCCAAAGACAGTTTGAGTTCAAGGCCCTGGACTGGCAAAATTTTAAAAAAGAAATTTTATATATGCAAAGATTTTAAACATCTAGTCTATGAAGAGATTTCTGAGTGCTGTGACATATTATAAACCATTTTTTGTTTTGAGTTCATAAGCTCAAACTCTAAAACAGAACTCAGTGAGGCTTTTTCAAATGTTAGAGTTAGGATAAGGCATTTTGAATTTCAATTCTAAAAACCTTAGTAGATGCAGAAAACTGACCATTTCAAAAGGAACATGAATCTTCTGCATTAAGTTTAGAATGTTTGGAATCATTTAACTCTAAAGGTCATAAAACAACATAAAACAACATATGTTTTCCCCAAATCATCACCTGAAAAGTCAATTATCTACTCTTATTAATCTAGAAGGAGATTGTGATTTGTTAAACTGAGAATTAATCCATTTCAATAGCTATTGTCCAATTATAGGATTAATAATAAACAAAGATAGTAAATTAGTACACATTTGTAGCAGATCTTTAACAACGAAGCATCAGTGATACACTTAAGAAAGTCTGATATTGTCCAATGAAAGTGGGTATTGACAACAGGCTAGAAGAGTTTAAAATATTAATAAATTATAAAATAAAGGGGCATAAGCCACTATCCTACTTACCTCCAAGCCCTGTATCATAGAAATCTCCTTGCAATTAATGGGTAGAATTATGAATGAATGTAGTTAAGAATCACTGATAACTTATGATCAATATTGATTATAGCCAGAACTAATTTTAAACATGAGGTAACAGTCCTATTTTGAGATGCTTCTATCACTTTCAGATGAACATGGATGTGATTATATATAGGACATACATAATATATACTATTTTACTTTAAAAAGACATGACTTTAGTTTTTACCATAAAGCAGAAATCAAACCAATGAAACAAGACAGCCAGAAGTTAAAACATTGTGAGTTCTCACTTGCACATGGAGCAACCCCCAAAGCAAAAATGTGTAGAAATAGAAAATGAAAAAGCTTCTACAAGCTGGAGTAGGAGAAACAAAATGAGAAGTAAAGGTATGCAACATAGTAGAAATAATGGATCTTAAAGTCTAGTCTTCTAACATTTAAATTGAGAATTACCAATGAGATCCTGTTCAAAGTGTATGTTCATGGACATTTTTGTGTGTGCTTTTATGTTTTAATCACATTTTTATTTTTTCCATATAATTTTTATTATAATTAATAGAAGGGTTACATTACATTCGTCAGATGGAAGGTGCATTACTTCACATACATTGATACCCTTTCTCATGTCTTGGTCCTAATTTCCCTCCCCCCACCCCCACCCTCATCTTGTTTTCCCCCTTTCCTATCCAATTTCAAATAACCATATACGCATATATCCAATATATCAGATAACAAAGTGAAATACTGTAACAATATGAGATAACCAAGGGAAAGCCAAAGAGATGAGAGATAACATAGTACATTAAGGACAACAATCACTCATTATATGGCTTTTGTTTTTATATCCTAGAGGTCCTTTCATTTAGCGTCATACTGTATCACATTTTTATAATAATTATAATTATGTAATCTTTAAGTGGTTGTATAAAAATGTTACCATTCAACTTATAAATTTAGTAGTATCTTGGTTGATGTCATCACATTCATCATTCTGCCCCATCAATTTTTCAGTATGCACATTAATATCATTCTCTATTCTTTCTTCTTGTTAAGGAATATTTTAACTTCTTTTGCTACATACCCAAAAAAGTAACTGTGTGAGATGATAGATATGTAAACCATGTATTAGTCATTATTTCATTATAAGTATCTTACAAAATAAAAACCTTTGACGGTATATATATATATATATTTACATTTTTTGAAATTGGAAATTCTTTTATTTTTATATTTCTGTGGTTTAGTATTCAAATCAACAGAATATATATTTACATTTTAAAATACAATTTTACTTTACTATCACTACATTGTAGAAAGAAGTAGAAGGGATAATGTATTATATTCATATTTCTATATGCATTATTCATATGAAGATATGTTCATATATATATCAGTAGAAGAATTTCAGTCCCTTCCAACCACTTTGAGGAATGTAGATGATTTTCATATCCAAATCTAGCATTAACAATTATGAGTTCAATTCAGCACAATGAGCTTGCCTTTTTAAAAAGTCTATGGCAAATTGCCCCTTTAGATCTCCATTTAATTATTAAAGGACTTTTAATGTAGAGCAGTGTGCAAAAGGGATTGAAAATGCATTTTTATTCAAATCCTCACAGGAAATTCTTTAGTGGAAAACAGAAAAAATATAGAGACCTTGACCTCACTATGAAGCTGCTTAAATGTATTGAAAATAGATAAAATTATGGCTGTGTCCAACAGATCTTATTTCAAAACAGTTGTTTCTGTCATGTACAACAGACGTAAAGAGATGTATATTTGAGATATTCAAAGAACTCTATCACGCTGATGGTTGTCTTTTCCAGTTATCTTCAGATGTAAAGTATTGGTGGCATTTGTGGCAGATATCATTGTAAAAATACCTGTTCTTTCTATGAAGAGATCTTCAAAAACTCATCAGAAAAACAGGTTCTTTTCATTGATTTCATTTTTCTATTTTGTTTTTTTGTTTGTTTGTTTGTCTTGTTTTGAAGGTTGTTTTTTGCGCTTTTTTTTTTGCTATTGCTGTTTTTGTTTTTGTTTTTTCAGGAACTAGAGCTTGATCTCTTGGCCTTGTGCTCCTGCTCAGTAGTTTGCTCCTGGCTGGTATTTTACTTTTTGAAATATATAACTGGCACATAATTTTTTCATTCAGTTGGAAGAGGATTCACTTAGTTTTGTCAACCTATATAGATAGTAGGATACTTTTCACACCACTAAAATGATGTAGAAGTCCTTCAAGTAAAACTTTTTTTTTCAAAATTATAATTACATACAAAGGTTGTTGAAAGATAGAACATTAAAATTTGACTTCATAATTGAACATGATTTACTAGTCACAATTAAATATGATGTGTTTTTAATGAAATAACTTGGGACAAATATAATCAATGCATTGCATTATCATCTGCTTCCAGCTTCTACATTTTTTCCATTGCCAACTAGTTACAACAATAATTGTCAAAGGAATTAATTGCACTGCTTTTGTCCTTAGAACAACAGAAAGAAAGATGAAATATATCAATGCAGCCAAAGACTTTTTGAACACATATTCTATTCAACCTCCTTTATAAAAATAATTATATATTTATTCATAAATAGATCACACATTTGCTATTTAATACTCTTTAATACATGTCTCTTTAAAGAAATAATTTTGAATATTTTGTATACCTTATTTTTCAGGTGTGTCTATGGCATATTAATTAAATAGAAAAAGCAATAACCACATTTCCTCTCATAAGCACAATAGTACATTTACAATTATCATTATTTTTTTAATTTTAGGGGTGATATATAGAGGAGTTACAGTAGTAATCATCAGGTAGTGGGTACATGATTTTTTGCAATTTAATTTTTTTTACCATCATAGACTTATAGTTTCATTGATTTCATATAGATTTTAGAAAATTTTTAAAATGTAAGAAAATGAGAGAAAGAAAGCACTTTTACTTTTGTTCTAAGATAATAAAGAGAAACTTTATGTATGTTAAAAAACACAAGAAAATATATGCACGAACTATTTTGCAGACATTCTCTATGTTATTCCCCTTGCTTGATCATTCACACAGTAAAGTGTATACAAAGTGGGAATTTCCCAGAAACATGTCATGTACTCTAAAATGTGGAAAATAGTTAAAGGGATTATGAAAGGGCTTGACAGCAACATAAACTTAGGCATAAGAAATATATCTGGGGCAATGTATGTGAATTAATGCACCTTCTATCTAGCAAATATCATGTAACCCTTTTATTAATTACAATAAAAAAAGAATGCCAAACAAGCAAGGCAAGAAGCAGCCCTAAAAAAAATAAAGAAAGAAATACATCTGGGGAATAGAACACAAATCATTATAAATCCAACAAGTAAATAACCAAAGTAGAACAAAAGAAATAGTTGATATTAAGACAGATTAATATTATCAAGGAGAAAACAGAAAATTCAATACAATTTTACTTCTCATTCTTTCTATTCATTATCTTCCTATATATTATATATTTAGTCCCCAAATATTTTCACATATTCTGTCTAAATATTCTTTATATTCTACCTATATATTCTTTATTTTCTGTCTATATATTCTTTTATTCTATATATTCTATCTTTACATTCTATTCTATATTTATAGAATATAAACATTATCTATCTCTAATAATAATCTACCTATCTATCCCTCTGTCTATCTATAAGCTGAAAATGTGAATAAACTACAAGGGATGTAATGGAGTATTTAAATGAAAGTGAAGTCACAGGGATAGACCACAAAACAAAACTGAATTTTTTTTCCTATTTCAAAGAATTATTTCCATTCCAGAAATTTATACAATTGAAGAAAGCATCAATGAGGAATATATCTAAAAGGTTAACAACTGAAATGTAAGAAACTCATATGACACAATAGTTCAATAAAACTTGAGAGAGTGAAAGACATTGAAAATACATTTCTGAAAACAAGGGATACAACTATTTTGATGATAATATGATAAACTATAATACTAAGAATCACTAATCATCAGGTAATTAAAAATCAATACAACCACAAAATAATTATTTCAGAATAACAAGCTAATATATATGGAAAAAATTGCCAACATTGTGTATAGATGTTAAGAATCTAAAATAATAGATCAAAGAAAGTAGATGGATAATATACACTGATAACACTGAGCACGAATGGGTACCAAGTAAAACATTTCTAATTTCCTCATGAATAGCATGTAAGAAAATAATGCACATATTAAGATTTTAGCCAGTGTACAACTAGTGAGAAGAACGCTCCAAATGGTGGTTATTATGATTATAATCATTAGACTGGTTTGCTAACATGTTCCATGGTTTGTTTGTTATTTTCTGTCACTGTTTTATTTATTTGGTTTTTATTTTATTGTCAGGGTAATATATAGAGGAGTTGAGTTACATTTGTGAAGTAGTAGGTACATTACTTCTTGCACATTGATATACCCTCTCACATTTTTGTCCCTGTTTCCCTCCCTCCACCCCTTCCCAATCATCTTGTTTTCCCCCTTCCCTTTCCTATTTCAAATAAACTAATAGGCATATATACAGTATACCAGGTAACAAAGTCAGATACAATAATCACATGAGATTAACCAAAAGGGGAAAAAAAGATAAAAGAAATGACATAGTACATTAAGAACAACAATCACAAAGGTAAACTTCCTGGTTCCATATCCTAGAGATCCTTTCATTTAGTCTCATCCTATATGACCTATGTACATAGGTTTTGAGCTATTATAATAATCTTCTAGGGGAGTCCTAGATGTGTACTAATTATTATGGATGAGGGAAACCATGGAGTCTATGTTCCTTTGGGTCTGGTTTACTTCACTTAACATGGTTTTTGCCAAATCTTTCCATTTCCTTATGAATGGGGTAATGCCATTCTTTCTGACAGCAGCATAGAATTCATTGTGTATAAATAGAACATCTTGATCCATTCATCTACTCAGGGGTATCTAGGTTGGTTCCATATCTTAACTATGGTAAATGGTGCTGCAATGAATATCATTGTGCTAGTAAGTTTAATATGCCCTTTTTTTTTGGGTAAATGCTATGGAGTAGGATTGCTGTGTCATAGGGGAGCTCTATGTTTAGTCTCTTGAGGAATCACCATACTGCTCTCCAGAGTGGTTGAAGGAGTTTACACTCCCAGCAACAGGGTAGTAGTGATCCCTTCCTTGCCACATCCCCACCAGCTATTGCATTTCTTAATAATGGCCATTCCAACTTCAGTGAGGTGAAATCTCAAAGTTGTTTTTCTTTTATGTCCAGAAAGTCAAGCATTTCTTTATGTGTCTACAGGCTATTTTTATTTTCACTTCAGAGAAGTCTCTGTTTAAATCTTTCTCCCACCTTTTACTGGGATAGTTGTTTCTGTGAGGATGGGCTTTAGAGAGATTCAATTTTTTGAGTTGTAGGTATATTTTATATATGAGGTCCTTGTCTACTGTATGACTAGGAAAGATCTTTTCCCATTCTGTGAGCTTTTTATTTAACTTGCTAGCTATGCCCTTTGCTATACAGATGCCCTGCAGTTAAATGCAGTCCCATTTGTCCAAATTGTCTTTGCTTTGCTGTGTTTCTGGGTCTTCTTTTTAGCTTTTTTAAAAATTTTGTAATTTTTTTGTATTTTATTGTCCAGGTAATGTATAGAAAGGTTACAGCTCTATTCATCAGGTAGCGCATGCATTTCTTCACAAACATTGATACCCCTTCTCATGTTTTTCTCTCCCTCTCCCTCCCCTCATTTTAGCTATTTTTTAATTAAAAGATTTTTTTTAATACAGAATTTTCTTGCCAGTCCTGGGCTTGAGCTCAGGGCCTGAGAACTGTCCTTGGACTTTCACAAGGCTAGAGCTCTACCACTTGAGCCTCAGCACCACTTCTGGCTTTTTTTCTATGTATGTGGTACTGAGGAATCCAACCCCGGTTTTCATGCATGCTAGGCAAGCACTCTACCAATAGGCCAAACTCCCGGCCCTAACACTGATTTTCTGTATCATATTTCAAATGCCATGTTTAACAAACAAGTATTCAAGAAGGGAATCTCTATATACAATCACTGGCACATAAATTTTAGAACATAATTAAAATTAAGCTGAGACTTTGTATGTCATAAATACATATCAATCTAATAATATAATATTATGTCAATAGACTATATATCCCATTATAGATTTTTATATCTATACAATTAAACTTATATTTCCAAGACTGTTTCAATAACCTTGGTTACCCTAATATTGAGTCATCACTTTTGTACTGTTTGGGTCTAATATCCACATATCAAGGAGACCATATGCCTTTTGTTCCTTTGGCCTTGATTTATCTCACTCAACATGATTTGCTATAGTTTCATCCACTTCCCATCAAATGTCATTAGTTTATCTTGTCTGTTGGCTATGTAGAATTCCATTGTATATATGTACCACATTTTCTGTATCCATTCATCTGTAGCAGGGTATCTGGATTGTTTCCATCACTTGGCTATTGTGAATAGTGCAGAGATGAACATGGCTGGGCAGGTGTCCTTACCATGTCCTGGGTTATAATGCTTAGGGTAGATGCCCAGAAGTAGTAAGGCTGGATGGTAGGGAAGGTCTATTTTTAGATTTTTGAGAAACCTCCAAACTGCCTTCCAGAATGGCTGAACTATTTTACATTCCCATCAGCACTATGCTTCCTCTCTCCACATCCTCATCAGCATTTGTCATAGTCTGAGTTCAGAATACTGGCCATTTTGGTTGGAGTTAGGTGGTATCTTAGGGTTGTTTTATTTACAATTGCTTTATTATAGCTGATGAGAATTTTCTAATATGTTTCTTTGCCATTTTAACCTCTTCTTTTTATAAGTCTCTCTTTAGTTTCCTTGCCTATTTACTGATTGGTTTGTTGGATTTGGGGGGATTAGTTCTTTGAGTTCCCTGTAGATATTGGATATTAAGCATTTGTCTGATGTATTATTGCTAAATATCTTTTCTAGGTTTTTTGGTTGTCTTTTCTAGGTTTTTGGTAGCTATGCTTTTGTCTGGGCTGAATATTTTTATTTTTAGGGAATCCCATTTATCCAGTCTCTCCAAACTGTTGTGACCTGGGATTCTGTTCAAGAAGTTTTTGTCTCTACCTATGATTTCCTGTGTCTCTCCTACTCTCTCATGTAGCAGTTTCAGGGTTTCAAGTCCAATACTGAGGTCTTTGGCCTATTATGAGTTGATGTTGGTACATGGTGACAGGCTGGGATCCAATTTTTAGTTTTCTGCAAGTCGCTGTCCAGTTTTTCCAGCAACAATAATTGAAGAGGCTGTGTTTATCCCACTGAATGTTTCTGCTTTCTTTGTCAAATATAAGTTGACTCTAGGTATGTGGTATTATTTCTGCATCTTCTATTTTGTTCCATTGATCTTTTGGTCTGTATTTGTTCCAATACCAAGCTGTTTTTGTAATTATGGCTCTATAGTAGAGTTTGAAGTATGGTATTGTAATACCACCTGCATTGGTTTTGCCTCAGTGTTTCTGAGTCTTTTTAAAGAAAGTTTTGACCTGTGCCATGGAGTCCTAGTGTATCTCATATTCCTTCTTGTGAAGTTTTCAGGGTATCTGCTTTTACCTCAAGGTCTTTGATCCACTAGGAATTATTTCTGATGCAGAGTGACATATAAAGATCCAGTTTTCTGCAGATGTTTAAACAATTCTGCCAACACTATTAGTCAAAGAGGCTTTCTTCCATGTTATTTTTTGTCTCCCTTATTGAAGATTATTTGCCCTTATGTCTATGGGTTGATTTCTAGGTCTGCAGTTCAAATCCATCGGTTTTCAGGCCTATTTTTGTTCCAGTACCAAGCTGTATTGATTACTATAGTTCTATAACAGAGTCTGAAATTTGGTAGTGATATTCCTCCAATGCTGTTCTTTTTGCTAGTGATTGTTTTTGCTGTTCAGTATCTTTTACTATTCCATATGAATTTTGTATTGCTTCCTCTATTTCATTAAAGAATGACATTAGGATATTGGTGGGTATTTCATTTAATTTGGACTTAGCTCTTGGCATGATTGCCATTTTCATGATGTTAATTCTTCCAATCCAGTAGCATGGGTCCTTTACATTCTTAGTTAATTCCTAAGTATTTAATTTTCTTTGAGGCTATTGAAAAAGTTGTTGCTTTCCTGATTTTTATCTCACTCCTCTCATTGTTGGCATACTGGAAAGCCATTAATTTTTGAGGTCTAATTTAATACCCTGCTACTTTGTCAATGTTTTGAATCAGCTCTAGCAACTTGGGAATGGATTCTATAGGGTTCTTTAAACACAGAACCATGCCATCTGCAAAGAGGGAAAGTTTTACTTCCTTTTTCCCGAGTTGGATCACCTTTATGTTTGCTTCTAGTCTTATTTCTCTGGCTAGGAATTCTAATGCTATTTTGAAGAGCAGTGGAGAAAGTGGGCATCCTTGTCTAATTCCTGATTTTAGAGGAAATGGCTTTAGCTTTTCATCATTATGTATAATGCTAGTTGTATATTTGTCATTCACAGCCTTTATTATACTGAGGAATATTCCATGGATACCTAGTTTCTCCACATATTTTAACATAAAGTGTGCTGGATCTTGTCAAATTCTTTCTGTGCATCTATTGAGATAATCATGTGATTCTTTGCTCCTGTTGATGTGATGAATTTTATTAATTGACATGTGTATATTGAACTAACTTTGACTCCTTGTGATGAATCCTGTTTAATCATACTATACACTTTTTTGATGAGTTGTTGAAATGATTGGTCAGTATTTTATTGAGAAGTTCTGTATCAATGTTCATCAAAGAAATGGGTCTATAGTTCTCTTTATTGGATGAGTCCCTGCCTGGTTTTGGGATGAGGGTTATGCTGGCTTCACAAAATGAGCTTTTTATATATATTTTTATTGTAATTAGTAAAAGGGTTACATGATATTTGCCAGATAGAAGGTGCATTAATTCACATACATTGATACCCTTTCACAGGTCTTGGTACCCATTATCCTCCCCCTCCATCTTGGTTTTCCCCCCTTCCCTATCAAATTTCAAATAACCAAATACAAATAAATTCAATATATCAGATAACAAAGTGAGATACTCCAACAATATGAGATTCCCAAGGGACAGCAAAGGAGATGAGAGATAACATAGTACATTAAGGACAGCAGTCATTCGTTATATGGCTTTTGTTTCAATATCCTGGAGGTCCTTTCAATTAGCTTCATACTATATGGCCTTATGTATCAAGGTTTTGCTCTATTGCAGATCTCTGCTAGTAGAGCCCAAGGTTTCTACTGATTATGACAAATGAGGGAAACCATTGAGCCTAAGTTCCTTTGAGTCTGGCTTACTTCACTTAATATGATTTTTTCTAAGTCTTTCCATTTCCTAACAAATGGGGCAATGTCATTCTTTCTGACAGCACCATAGAATTCCATTGTGTACAAATACCACAACTTGTTGATCCACTCATCAACTGAGGGACATCTAGGTTGGTTCCATATCTTTACTATGGACATTGTTGTGCTAGTGGATTTAGTATGCCCTAGATTCTGGATGGTTGGGTAAATGCCAAGTAGTGGAATTGCTGAGTCATACGGGAGTTCTATGTTTAGCCTTTTGAGGCACTGCCAAAATGCTTTCCATAGTGGTTGAATGAGTTTGCACTCCCACCAACAGTGTAGTAGGGATTCCTCCTGGCCACATCCCCTCCAGCATCTGTTATTATTCATTTTCCTGATCCTGGCCATTCTAAGCGGAGTGAGGTAGAATCTTAGAGTTGTTTTGATTTGCATTTCTTTTATGACCAGAGATGTTGAGCATTTCTTCATGTGTCTAAAGGCCATTTTTGTTTCTTCTTCAGAGAAGACTCTTTAAGTCTTTGGCCCATTTTTTAATGGGATGGTTGTTACTTTGGAGATTAGTTTTGGAGTGATTCAATTTTTTGAGTTGTTGATATATTTTAGATATGAGGCCTTTGTCTGTTGTTTGGTTGGTGAAGATCTTCTCCCACTCTGTAGGCTTCCTAATTAATTTACTAGCTATGTCCTTTGCCATACAAAAGCTCTGCAGTTTAATGCAGTCCCACTTATCCAGCCTTTCTCTGACTTGTTTTGATTCTTGGTCCTTATTAAGGAAGTTTCAACCTGTGCCAAGGAGACCTAGTGTATCTCCTATTCCTTCTTGTAAAGTTTTCAGTGTGTCAGCTTTTACCTCCAGGTCTTTGATCCATTTGGAGTCAATTCTAGTGCAAGGTGACAAAGAAGGATCCAACTTTATTTTTCTGCAGGTGCTTAGCCAGTTCTGCCAGCACAACTTGTTGAAGAGGCTGTCTTTCTTCCATTCTATTTTTTTTGGGCTCCCTTGTCAAAGATTAGGTGGCCATAGGTCTGTGGTTTAATATCTGGGTCCTCAGTTCTATTCCATTGGTCTTCAGGCCTGTTCTTGTGCCAGTATCAAGCTGTTTTGATAATTATAGCCCTGTAATAAAGTCTAAAGTTTGGAATTGAAATTCCTCCTGCGCTGTTCTTTCTGCTAAGAAGTGTTTTTGCTATATGGGGTCTTTTAGTATTCCATATGAAATTTTGAATTGCCTCTTCTATTTCTTTAAAGAATGCCATTGGGATATTGATGGGTATTGCGTTGAATTTGTATATAGCCCTTGCTCTGAAATAGAAATGGCAATTAGAGAACTTCCACCTAAAAAAAGCCCAGGGCCAGATGGATTCACAGCTGAATTCTATAAGGTCTTCAAAGCAGAGCTCACACCAATACTCCTCAAGCTCTTCAACGAAATTGAAAATGAAGGTTCTTTAACAAACTCATTCTATGAAGCCAGTATAACCCTCATCCCCAAACCGGACAGAGATTCATCAAAGAAAGAGAACTATAGGCCTATTTCTTTGATGAACATCGACGCAAAACTTCTCAACAAAATACTGGCCAACAGTCTACAACAACTCATCAAAAAAATTATACACTATGATCAAACTGGATTCATCACAGGGAGGCAAAGCTGGTTCAACATACGCAAATCAATTAATACAATTCAACACATCAACAGGAGCAAGGACAAAAATCACATGATTGTCTCAATAGACATGAAAAAGGCATTTGACAAGATCCAACACCCCTCTATGTTAAAAGGTCTGGAGAAACTAGGAATCCATGGAATATTCCTCAATGTAATAAAGGCTGTGTATGAGAAACCCACTGCTAGTATTACACTTAATGGTGAAAATCTAAAGCCATTCCCTCTAAAATCAGGAACGAGACAAGGATGCCCACTCTCTCCACTACTCTTTAACATAGTACTAGAATTCCTAGCCAGTGCAGTAGGGCAAGAAGCAAGCATAATGGGGATCCAAGTAGGGAAAGAGGAAGTAAAACTATCCCTCTTTGCAGATGACATGATTCTGTATTTAAAGAATCCTATAGACTCTACTCCCAAGCTCCTTGAGCTGATTCAAAACTTTGGAAGAGTAGCAGGCTATATAATCAACCCTCAAAAATCAACTGCCTTCCTTTACGCCAACAGTGAGAGGAATGAGGCAATAATCAGCAAAGAAACTCCTTTCACAATAGCCTCAAAGAAAATAAAGTACCTAGGAATTAGCTTAACTAAGAATGTAAAGGACCTTTTTGATGAAAACTTTAAAACCCTAAAAAAGGAAATTAAAGGAGAACTAAGGAAATGGAAAAACCTCCCATGCTCCTGGATTGGAAGAATCAACATTGTGAAAATGACAAAATGATTTTGACAAAGAGCCTTTGCTTTCAGTTTCATTGAAGAGTTTGAGGAGTATTGGTGTGAGCTCTGCTTTGAAAGCCTTATAGAATTCTGCTGTGAATCCATCAGGTCCTGGGCTTGGATTGGGGGTATCTTATTGCCATTTCTATTTCATTACTTGACATAGGTCAGTTTAGTTGTTTTAGATCTTCTTGGTTTCCATTTTTTTGTGGTTTCTTTTTTGAGAAAGCATAGGTTTTCTGAAGTTACTGAGTGTACTTAAGAAAATCCAGTGTCTAAACTAAAACTTAATTAACCTGATAGATATGAACTTGAGCCAGTATATGTTGTATAAATTTTGTATATATATGTATGTGCATATATATGTATGTGCATATATATGTATAGATATACTATCTCTGAAGTAATGACTCTGAAAACAATTTAGAGATAATTTTGTTTATAAGAGTATACAGACTGAATCCCAATGGTATGTTTGTTTTAACTTGTCTAATAGAAAACTGAATTCAATGCCCTTCCCCCCAAATTTTGATGTATCATACTTTTTGAAAATAGTTTACCATTTTTCCAAAAATAATCCTGTAATATAATCAAAGTAGGAAAAGAACAATCTATATATAATAGTCACAGACTGACATGTTGCATTAAAACCTTTTTTTACAAATAAAAATAAATATTTTTAAAATAAAAAGAACCTATTTGCCATAGTTTTTGTTTTTTATTAGATTTGGTTTGTAGTTTAATTTGAAGTAAAGGTCAGATGAAATAATTTTGATTATGATCATATTTTTCTATGATAATCGTGTACTATGAGAGTGTAACAACTTTTCATAGATTTCTTGGCTTAAAATAATACCCTTTGTATCACATGGAAGGCCATCTGCTCAGAATTGTGAGCATGAGTAGGCAGGGTGCTGCATTTAGGAGCCCATCAGAATACAAACCAGGATGTCAGTTAGGCTGTCTTCTTTTATGGGTGGAGATTGGACAAGCTTAGAGCTTATAGGGCTTATGCAATTGTTGACAGAATTCAGTCCAACTTTAGAGTCAGGTTCCTTCAAGCTTTCTGGATGTTGGCCAAGGACTACTCATACTTTATAAAAGCTACCTGATTTCATGGTAATGGATAACAGACCTATTTCTCTCACACTGTGCCTCTCTTTTTAAAAGTTATTACTAGCTTAATTGTCAGCCCAAGTCTGACAATACTTTTTTTTTTATTAACACAGAGTAACAAGTGCCTGACCTGTGATATGTGCAGAATATTGACTTTTGATACCATTATTAGCTTGATTGCAGGTGTGAAATCTATCAGATGGGCAGACCAGTACAAATTTCATGAAGAGGAGGATTTTTAGCTAGATCATTCATGAGCCTCATACTAAAGGTAAGCTTAGAGCTCAAATAAACCCTCAAAGAAACAACACCCCAGTTAATAAATAGGCTAAAGACTTAACTCAAAAGATGTAAGAATAGCCAATAGGTACATAAAAAATAGTGTTCAACATCTCTGGCTATAAAAGAAATGCAAATCAAAACAAAATTAAGATTCTCCCTCAAACCTGGTAAAATGTCCATTATCCAGAAAACTAACAACATATATTGGTGGGGATGTGGATAAAGAGAATGTTCCTATGCTGTTGGTGAGCCCCTATCACAAGCTATTTGATTCATTTTCACTATTGTGTCTACTGAGTATCACAGCTACATTTTGCCTTTTGCTTTTAGCAAAGTTCACCATAGTAAAACAGGAGAAATTAGGAAGACATTAAATTAAGATAAACATTTATTGTGTGGGCAGTAGGAATTAAGGACTTCTAAATTTCCTAACTTTTTTTGTAACTGACACTTCAAATTGCCACATGAGAGAATATAGTTTTCCTTGTTCTTGGATTATTTTATTATCAATCAAGTATATGAGAATTTATGTGACTAGAGTTTCTCCAAGTCAGAGAAATGATAACCGCATCAAAATACGTTATGCTTTCAATTGATTTTTGAATCAATGTTTAGATGTTCTTTAGTACATGATAGAACATTCCCTGAATTTTTCACATGATGTCAAAAGTAGCTTCTATGATTTAGCAATTGATATTTTCCTTAAAGCACATGTGGATTAAAGCAGGAGTTTCTAACACATAATCAATGTCTTTGCTCTTAACTTCTTGATTTTAAAATGATATAAAGACCTTCCTTCATGAAGAAAGTCAGTAAGTAATAAAATAAAAAGATTAACCTCTACTTAGTCCAAATGAAAAATATTGAAAAATTCTTTTAGATTCTCACATTAGATTCCATCATCTTATGAATGTAGAATATTGCTTGCCCTATATTATTCACCAGAAAAACTCCAACTCTTCTTTGCACCTATTTATGTATTCAAAGCCACTCAGATAGAATTCTTTCATTTTTCTCTGCATTCTCATCTTTATACTATATATGTGCACATATACAATAAATATATTCATTATATATTATACATATGTATGTGCATTTACAGGTATGTTTTTACATTCTTATATATTATGTACATTAAATATACATACCCATTGTATATATGTAATATATATATATGCATTTCATACATATACAAAAAATGCATAACAATATAGACATAATAATTTTATACATACATATGAAATTCATATGCCCATATATTTACAAACATATTTCTATGTATATATAATGTATGCATATAATAATTATATAACTATTTAGCTCTGTAGCTGCCAGTGAAGTTCACTGAATTATTTGCTTTTGACATAACAACTTTGAGTTTTTCTAAAATGCTTTAAATTTGAACTATTCAAATATCACTTCTCCTTTTTTCTTCCCCTCTTCTCAGCCTTCCTCCTTAGCTCAGGGTCATGGTGAAATCCTGGACCCAAAGGCTCTCCTATCTCAGCCTCCTACATAGTTGATATTGGGCTTGTATTTCACTGCACTTGGATCAAATCTTTCCATTCTTGCTGTCTTACAGAAAAGAATAAAAAAAGGTTTCTTTTTTGATTCACCCACTTCACATATGAACAGTAACTATGTGAACAAGCTATGTAAGAAACACAGTTGGAAAACCTATTTGAAGGGAAATAAACTGAAGTTTTGAAACACCTCCATGGATGTGAGAGATAAGTGTTATAAATTTGCTAGTCTAGGAGGAATATCATAGGTACTAACAGGTTGCACATTTAGATAGAAGCTTGTAACAGAAGGCTCAATAGCAAATATTAAATTGCTAGGGATGGAGGAGTATGCATTCTCCTATTTAAAATGTGTATTGTTTTATATCACACAAATTACATTAAGACATTTGAAAATAAAACTTTGTTCTCAATTTAGGTATAGAATTGTAAGGTTGATAATTACATTGGACACTGATTACGCTTGAAGGACCACATTATAAATATGACTGGCATGCTTGGTGCTAAATATAGTGAGAGTCTTGGTTCAGATCTTAATTTTCTGCAAAAAATTATATTTAAAATACATTGCATATTCAATTTGTAGCATTTTATTTTCCAACTCAGCAAATATTTACTGTAATGATTATTAATACTTTCATGTTTCCCTACTTTCTTACCTCAGCTGTCTGGGGAGACTATAATCTGTTTAAGTATGGGGGCTTTTGTGAGTGCTCAGAATCAGCAGTGCATGAAGAAAAGCAAAATGAAAATACAATTTGTCAAGCATGAATATTGAAAGAAAAATTTAATCTTATTTTTAAAATAATTGAATGACTATGACTAATTTCCCAGTTGTTTTAGTACCTCTCTTAATTAATTATTTTAATATTATTTTCTGTTAGACGATATTTGAAGTTTGACTTTGAGAGGTTGTTTTTAATATAATTCACATTAGACAATAAATTAAAACTACAGCATTTAGACAAACTCTAATAAATAATATAAATTTCATTTTTTCCTTTTACAAAGACAACTTATTTACTTATCTATTTTGTTGCTTTTTTCCCATTCATTAAAGTTGTAATTTTCTTAAGATTTTATCTACATGGTGTGATTGTAGATTAAAAGTTGATTCTCTAAGCTTTTTCTTTTTGTTAATAATTACTAAGGTATAGTTGGATTAATATTAAAAATACATTAAGCATTTTTACTGTGCTATATAAAGAAACATTGTAGTGCCTTAAAATATAAAAAAAGATTGTATTAATTTCAAGTCTGTAAAATTTCAAGACTGTAAAATTTCAAGTTTGAAACTGACATGTAATTTAAGTGCAAATATTTTATATGTACAATATATATTGTACATAAACTATATATTCTAGATATTGGTTGCAAGTATTTTATGAAATTAGAAATATATTATATATTTTATTTATTCATGGAGAAGAATGAAATTTATATCATATTATGTGCAGTAAGCCTATTTCAGAACACACACACATATGTACATGTTGAACTTGCAGTTCAAGGGAAAAAAAACTGAGGGAAAGTAAGGGAAGAGGTGATATTATCCATAATGGTATATTATCCATACATATTGCCTGTCATAACTGTAATTCTTTTGTTTTTACCATTTCCCAGAAAATAAAGTAAATTATCCTGGTAACATGCTATTTCCTTTTGCAAAGACTTATCAGAAATACTGATTTTTAAATAATGAAGAAAAAGAAATGTCTGGAATTGTATGCAGTAACTCATATATTTTGTAAGTTAGGCATTTGGAATTGAATCAGTGTATATATCTGAGAGGTAACTAGCTGGTAGTGGTTACTGACAAATGCTATAGAAATTATGAATGTAAAATTTTGAAAGAAATTGTCATTTTGTTTTAGTGCCTGACTTTTGCACCTGGTATATTGTATATACACTTATTGGTTTATTTGAAAGAGATAAGGGACCAGGAAAAAAAGATGTTTGGGAGGGGGTGGGAAGAGGGAACATGGGAGAAACACACAGGAAGAGGTAACAATATTCAAAAAGTAATGTACCCACTACCTGCTGAATGTGCCTATAACCCCTCTATATATCACCCTGACAATCAACAAAATATCAACAAGAAATTGTCAGTTGAACCTATTCAATTTAATCATCATTCCTTAATTTGTACAAAGATAATGAAGGGAGAAAAAGGGTCCCTATGTAAGATGATATTCCATAAGCCAGGGAAACTAATACTTCTCTCTTTACAACTTTTTGAAAATTAAAAGCCACTCTAACACTCTCACATATTTTCACTTAGAAAAATTATTAAGACTTTAGTTCATACATTGTTCTGATAAAAGATAGATTCTAATATGAAATAAACACTCCCTGATTCTTAGAATGGAACTGAAGAGCTGTTTCGCCTAGCCATAGTCAGTCACACTCTGAGAAAATGTGTTACCAAGAATATTTCATCTATTTTGAGTTTATTCTATGTTATTGTATAGTTCCTAATAAGTAATGCTTATATTCTAGTTAACTTCTATTGTTAAGTTGTTTGGTGTATTTTATATGATATTAACCAGATATACTTAAATATTATGCAATAATTCTTCCAGTGTTATTTTGCAGGATTTGTATGGTCATATTTTGAACACAGAGGCAACATATTTCCCCTTAACATCATTTGGGATTATTTAACATTTCATTATTTGAGCTAATCTTCAAAAGTGTCTATACATATTTCTTCAAGCAATTTGTTCTTGTATAATATTTATAACTATTATAAATATGAATAAAAACCTTCCCTTATTATCATAAATAGTGTTCCTGCATTTTTTAAATAATAATTTTTAACCTAGGCTACTCTCCAACACAACCAGGACTTCATATCATAATTCTTTTGAGTTATCAGAGTCTTCCAGGAATGAACTCTCTGAGTAAAAGTTCAATAGACCTTTGATGGGGTATACTTACTCTTTTAGAAGGCAGTGATATTTCAAAGTCACCCAAATACCATTTTCCCTTCATAGGCACATAACACTTCCTCATCCTAATGTAAAAATTGTCATGACGTATTTGATGGGCTGGGATAACATATAAGCAAAAGGTGAGTGTTTTAAAAGTATAGGACACCTTTGACATAGATGTCTACTCTTCATCTGCCTTCTCAGGTATCAGCTTATTCTCTGAGTTTAAAACACTGCCCTTTACTGACCTACTCTAGTCATGGCTCCTTAACTTTTCAGAAGAGGTTGAGTGTTGTACACTTAAATCCAATGAGATTTCCTGAGAATATCATTCACAGTGCCAATTAAAGAGACTGACTTTTAATACTATTTTATAAATAACTAGGCTTTTACAGCATTTCTCTCTCCTATTTTAAGTATTGTAAAAATTTACCCTCCAACTAACAACCAAATTAGTTAAAACCTTGAGAAGTTAAATACTCTATACAAATATATTTTTAAAAATTCAGCTACAGATTATATTTGTAGATTTTTTTAAAATTTACTGCATTTATTGAGAGCAGATAGAAAAGGTGTCTTACCATCTCTGGCCATAAATGATATGCCAATCAAAACAGCATTGAGGTTCCACTTCATTCCAGTTATAGAATGGCCATGAACAAGAAATCTAATAACAACAGATGCTGGTGGGTATGCGGCCAGGAGGGATTTCTACTAGACTGTTGCTGGGAGTGCAAACTCATTCAATCACTTTGGAGAGCAGTATGGTGTTTCCTCAAAAGACTAAACATAAAGCTCCACTATGACCCAGCAATTCTACTACTTGGCATTTACCCAATCATCCAGAAACAAGAACATACTAAATCCACTAGCACAATGATGTTCGTTTCATCACTATTTACCATAGCAAAGATATGGAACCAACCCAAATGCCCCTCAATTGATGAGTGGATCAATAAGATGTGGCATTTATACACAATGGAATTCTATACTGCTGTCAGAAAGAATGACATTGCCCCATTTGTAAGGAAATGGAAAGACTTAGAAAAAATCATATTAAGTAAAGTAAGCCAGACTCAAAGGAACATAGGCTCAATGGTTTCACTCATTTATCATAATCAGTAGAAACCTTGGGCTCTCCTAGCAGAGATTTACAACAGAACAAAACCTAGTTACATAAGGCCATATAGTATGACGCTAAATGAAAAGACCTCCCAGGATATAAAAACGAAAGCCATATAATGAGTGATTGTTGTCCTTAATGTACTAAGTTATCTCTCATCTCTTTCGCTGTCCCTTGGTTATCTCATATTGTTACAGTATTTCACCTGGTTATCTGATATATTTATATATGCATATTTGGTTATTTGAAGTCAGATGGGGAATGGGGGAAAACAAGTCGAGGGGCTGGGGGGGGGAGAGAAATGGGGACCAAGGCATGAGAAAGGGTATCAATGTATGTGAAGTAATGCACCCTCTATCTGGTGAATATAATGTAACCCTTCTATTAACTACAATAAAAATATATGAAAAAAGAAAAAAAATTATTCATTACAATGGTGTACCAAAGTTTGAAATATGAAGTGTAACCTAACCCAGGTAAAAGATGTTTCTTTTAGTTCTATAGAGGACACATTGAGAAAAATCCCTGAGTACAGACTAAAAATGAAAAAGTGTTTAACAATTCTTTTCATATATACACACATGTATATGTTTTTATTATTCAAAATAACATACTTTCATTGTGACATTGTCATGTAAGCATACAATCATATTTGACCATAGTAATCCCTCAGTTTATCTTTTGTTGGCCTTCCCTTAGCTCTTTCCTTTCTTGGTCCTTTTCTTCTTCAGGAATCATTCCCCTTGTTTTTTAATATATTCATTTTTTCTCGTGGTCTAGATTCTGTATATGAGACACAATGTGATTTTTGTCTTTTAAAATCTGGCTCATTTACGGTAAATTAATGGTGTTCAGTTCCATGTATTTTCCCATAAATGACATAATTTTATTCTTTTTATGACAAAATTAACTCTGTTGTGTTCGTGTATTTATGGTCTTCCTTATTCTGTAGAATTTCTGGAATTTTAGGACTTACATTTTATTTGCAATAAGCACTCATAAGAACACAAATTCATACTACCAACCACCATCTGCAGTTGTCCTAAAACAGAAGGAAATAGCATAAACTGGCTCTCCTAAAATAAAAAATTTCAGTCCTATTCAACACCATTGTCATGATGTTAATATGGTAGAACATCATGATTATGAAGCCAAAGGATGATTTCTTATACAATATTTCTCTACTTTACAGTTCCCACATCCCATGTCATCTCTATGTATTCATCAGTAACATATAACTACCTATTGCACTGACAAAGTAATCTGTCTTATTCAGAAATTATGCTACTGTAGAGCTGCCAAAGCTCATATAATAAGAAGTGACTTTTCAGTAACATTAATGCATTTAAACGGATCAATCTACAATTTTGAACCTATTCACCCTTGTTACCAGTACATTTATCTTTGTAGACCTTGTTATGGTCTTTTAAAATGTGTAATCGGAGCCAAGTTAACGAATAAAGGATAAATTAATCTCATTATATCTTGTTCATCTCTATATATACAATAATGAACACTTTCTTACAATTCATGTACTTCAACTCTCCATTTTTTCTCAGTATCATGAGTAATAGAAAGGGGTTGTTGGATTATTCACATCATAACTAAATAGAAACAAGTCTCTAAGTAACGCTGTATGCATTGCACTTATTAAAATACTTATATCCCAAAGAAGGCTGCAAGAGTCATAGTGATATATCCATAACACAGCCTATACAATTATCCTAATCATTTTCCATATATTTGTTTATTTTCTTTCCTGAAACCAATACGCTATAGATACATTATTGTTTCTTTTTAAAATACATTTTATTTTTGGTTTTTTTTCACTTTCATATAGATCAGAAAATTGAGGATCATAAAAAGCATATGATTTTCTGACATTATAATTGTGGCAAGTTCCCCAAAAGTATGCATGTGAAAACAGGAAATCTTTTTTTGGATATTTTTTATTGTAATTAATAAAAAGGTTATAGGATATTTGCCAGATAGAAGGTGCATTTATTCACGTACATTGATACCCTTTCACATGTCTTGGTCCCCATTACCCTCCCCCACCCCCCATCTTGTTTTCCCCCCTTCCCTATCCAATTTGAAATAACCAAATACAAATATATCCGATAAATCAGATAACAAAGTGAGATACTGTAACAATATGAGATAACCAAGGGACAGCAAAAGAGATGAGAGATAACATAGTACCTTAAGGACAACAATAATTCATTATATGGCTTATGTTTCTATATCCTAGAGATCCTTTCATTTAGCGTCATTCTATATGGCCTTTTGTATCAAGGTTTTGCTCTATTGCAAATCTATGCTAGGAGATCCCAAGGTTTCTACTGATTATGACAAATGAGGGAAACCATTGAGCCTATGTTCCTTTGAGTCTGGCTTACTTCACTTAATATGAATTTTTCTAAGTCTTTCCATTTCCTAACAAATGGGGCGATGTCATTCTTTCTGACAGCAGCATAGAATTCCATTGTGTACAAACACCACATCTTATTGATCCACTCATCAACTGAGGGACATATAGGTTGGTTCCATATCTTTGCTATGGTAAATAGTGCTGCAATGAACATTGTTGTGCTGGTGGATTTAGTATGTCCTGAAAACAGGAAATCTTAACTAAATTTTACCCCAACCTCCTGCATGTCTTCAGAGACTACTGACTGAGAAGTCAAAAGATTCTTAAAGGGGGAGTGCTAACCTAAACTCAGCAGTTGACCTGTTTCAACAGAGAAACTTAGGCCTATTCTTTTCACAAAATAGCAAGGAATTCACCATAAGGATTGTCAAAAATCAGTCTTTATTTTTTGTGTAGAGTGAATGACTCCCAGGAAGTTTTTCAGTCCATGTTGCTGAGTAGCTCAGAGCAACAATGTAGATTTCTTATTATTTTCTTGTTCTCCATTCTTCTTAGTATTGCCTTCATTTTTCTTTCTGTACTTTTCTCTGGTCCCTTTTTGCTCGTGCAACCTAAAATTGTAAGATATAGCCATTATTATGTCATATGGAACTTTTTAAAATATGTTTTCATCTTTAGAAATATGGCTTGATTCTTTCCTTATTGCTTCTGTTGCACCAGAAAACTCTCTAGATGAGCACTAAATAATCACTCCTATTTTCAAATCTGTTTTTATGACTCCAATATTTTGAGGTCTAGTCTGCTTTTATTGTGTGTTTCCTTTCTTAGTCTTTTTTGTGGCATGATTCACTAGTGTTGCAACTGTTTAATGAACACAAGATATTGAGCATGAGGAGGGAAAAATAAAATAAAACTAAAATTGAAGCATTTTTCCAAATGTGTCTTCTGCTAAGGAGCCCAGAAAATGGCTATCAAATTCTATTTATCCTCTTTTGAACTGCAGACTTTAGAGAGTTTAGCCAGTGTCTAGCATTTTGCAAGCTGTACTTATTATCCTAAGGTTTCATCATGCTTTTTTATGATTCCATTTTCGATTTACTTGTTCATTTATTTATATTCAAGAAAATCATCCTTCTTTCTGAACTTCAAAATTTGTCTCCTTAGCAATATAAAACTTCTGAAGTTTTCTTTATTCATTTTTTGTTTCGCTTTTTTTAACTTGGCTTCTTTTATGGTATATACTACATTAAGATCAGCAAATGTCATAAGTGGAAATCCAACTACTTGTGTGTTGTCTCTGCATCTTCCTTCTACACAAAAGTCTTAGATCTTTATGCTCAACATTCCTAGAAAGCTGAGATGTCTCGTCTCCTTCATGTTAATGGACTTTGATCATTCTTCTGGTGATCATACTATGATTATTAACAGTCTCTTGTATGCTTTATAAAACCAGAGTTAACAAATTCTCTTAGAGAAAATCCAACACAGTTTCTTTCTCTGTTGGCTCTTATTTAAAAATATTATGTAGAACAATTTCTAGAATTTATCTTACTTTCCAGAACTGCCTGTAAGCAAGGAGTTATGTAACTTAACATTTAGTAGCTTAACAATAATCTCAGCTGTGAATGAAACAATGACATTAAATATCCATTAAAGGTATCCTATCTTTAAATATCCTTAGGTGGTATGAATATAAATGTAGTGACCCAGTTTTGGCCAGTTTTCTGAGAGGTCAACATAAGTTTCCTATTACAGGTCATATTGAAGTTGTTTTGTCACTAAGAGCCACAAAAAAAAAAACACGGTATTAAACATGCTTCAAGACAGAGTTGAGTCAGAATTATCAGGCTGTGTAAGATTAAAAAGGATTGGGCAATATTATCCAACACCTGAAAAAAAAACATGACTGGGAATGGGTAGAAATGAAAAACACAACTACAGTTTTTAAAAGACTGGTTACAAATACTCTATATATTATGATGAAAATACAGTCTGTTAGGTGTTTTAAAATAATGGTGATGATGATAATAATAATAGTAATCATTATGTTATTTTAACACCTATTCAAGGTTTTATGTGCTTTAACCTACAACAGGAAAGTATGATTAAAATTAGAAAATATGAACATTAATATCAACCTTTGCATACCAGTATTTAAAATAAAGAAAATTGTTTTAAATCATTGAAAGTTTGTTTACCATTCTGATCTGTGCTCTTGTTACATTCCTTTCAGGATAATTTATGTATCCAATAATGCATCATTATGGTATAAATTTAAAGATTTTATTCTTTAAGAACCATATAAGTGAAAGCCATATAAATGGATAGACACATTCTTATTTCCTTTCCATCAGATAGTATTCTCTCCCTAAAACATAGTGTGTTTATAGTCAATATTATTGCATTAGATTATTGGTAGATAAATTCATATGAGAAGCACATATCCTTTAGAACATGTAGCATGTGCAGCACTCCAAAATCTTGCCATATTTTATATATTTCCCAAAGACAGAATCCAAGTTAATCTAAAATGCCAAGTCCATGCTTAGATGCAATAATCCCTCATGCACAATGCAGGGAAGGTCACTGAAAAGAAGAGCTCCAACTGCCTTATTAAAATGGCAATGAAACCAGCCAATATTGCCAGACAAATGAGAATCTGAGTATGTGCTTAAACTTCCTGTGGAGCCTATCTAGATGTTACAGGACTACAAAAAATAGCTGTGTTCTGATTTCCTTTCATTGACATTTGGGAGTATTTTCAATTCACCACAACTCTCACTTATCAAATGGTACACTGTGAAGTTGCACTTGTCTCCTTTTATTTTGTTGTCACATATTGTGTGTGTGTGTGTGTGTGTGTGTGTGTGAGAGAGAGAGAGACAGAGAGAGACAGAGAGAGAGAGAGACAGAGAGAGAGAGACAGAGAGAGAGAGACAGAGAGAGAGAGAGAGAGAGAGAGAGAGAGAGAGAGAGAGAGAGAGAGAGAGAGAGAGAGAGAGAGGGAGGGAGGGAGGGAAGGAGGGAGGGAGAGGGAAAAGGAGAGAGGGAGAACATTTCTCTCTTCTGCTTATACCTGGAAGACAGATCATTTAATCCTTCAAGTTTTGGGATGAATTTATTGATTTTATTTCAACTTGGCTTTGTTATTTGAATAATAATATTCCTTTTCAGAAAAGACATGTATACTTCTTTATAAACCCTATACACAACTATGTAACTTGAAATTTGCCTCATCTACTTGAAATAATATATAGAAAATATGTTTTCTTGTTTTATGGGAATAAAATAAAAATGATGGTATATTGTCTTTACTCCAATATGACACAGTCCTAAATAGAAGAAATTGCCAATATATGATGTTTATCAGAAGCCAATATAAATGAGCTTAAAAATAACATGGTTCTGTTAGCAGAAGATGCATCTGTTTATCTGGGTGTATCCAGAGACACACATTGAACTCTCAGATGGACTGTCCATCTGTATATACTCAAAATAGGAGAATTAGCATTGGTTTAAAGATGATTTCTTGTTTTTTGTTTGTACATTTTTTCCTAGGAAAAATACATGATTTATAAAAAATATTCACTAAAAATGCCAATATCCTATAAAAATTTCATAATTTTAAGCCAGAAATGAACTGTAACATTCTTACAAACTTGAAATATCTCAGAGTGAAATTTCTGACAAAAGATGATAGGTACTGTTTCATTTTATAAAGATGTTGTTGATGTGCCAAGAAATAAAGTTCCATGTTGGACCTTTACCTAGTGTGTCCACATTCCTCCTTTCATTGGGTATTTATAGGCTCACATTTCCTACTGTGATATCAAAGTATTAAATTCCATAGTTTTAATTTTTGTGATTTAAACTATTTCTTTTAGTTACCTCACTGAGCACATTTATTTTTAGTAATGTTCATCTGTTTCTTTTTTTGTGTTCATCAGATATTTTTTGAAAAAACAATCTGATTTTTGTTGTTGTTGTTGTTTTTGTGGGTCATGGGGGTTGAACTCTGGGCCTGGGCATTGTCCTTGAGCTCTTCAGCTCAAGGATACTATCCTACCCTTGAGCCAAGCCTCACTTCCCATTTTCCTTTTTTGTTTGTATTTTTATTGTAATTAATGGAAGGGTTACATCACCAGATAGATGGTCCCTTACTTCACATACATTGATACCCCTTCTCATGTTTTTGTCCCCATTTCCCTTCCCTCATTCCCTCCCCTTATTTTTCCCCCTTTCCTATCCTATTTCAAATAAACATTTGAACAATATATCAGATAACAAGGTAAGATATTGTAACAATATGAGATAACCAATCCACTTCCCATTTTCTAGAGGTTAATTGGAGATAAGTGTCCTCAGGTCCTTTTATTCCAAGGCTGGCTTTGAACCTTGATCCTCAGATCTCAGCCTCCTTAGTAGCTAGGACTACAGGCTCTGAGCCACTGCATCCAGCTCAGTTTTCTTGTAAAAGGTTTTCATTCCATGTTATTTTCTCAAATACTAATATCCTCATTGGGGAATTAATCCCTCTGGCATTGAACATGCTTGATATTTTCATTTAAATTGTAATTCTCAACTTCAAATTCCAAAAGGATGAGGACAGAAAAATTTCTTTTGAGAAAGACTCGTGGTCATAGGAACAAATGAAACAGAGCTTAAGATTTACTTATTTTCTTTGTTTTTTATTCTCCAGATCAAACCTAGGACATTGCACTTACTAAGCAATCACTTTGGGACTGAGCTACATCCTTGACCACTTTCTTTTACTATAGGTTAATTGTTATTTTTTTTTTTGTTTTGCTTTGGTTTTCAGGCAATATTTTGCCATGTAGCCCATGGTAATGTGGAATACAAAATGTACCTCCCTTGGTCTGGTTAAGAAGTGTGAGACCCAAAAGTTCAACAAATATTTGAATGAAGTGAATACAACTACACAGATATTGTTGTAATCAGTAACCAATTAACACATTGAAAGTTGCATTGTTCTTGCAGTGTTCATTAAAGATTAGAAAGCCTGGAAAGAATCATCCTCCTTTTCCAGAAAAAAAAAAATTATGAGTTAAAATGTATATTGTGAAGGTTTTGTAAGAAATAATGTTTTTTTCTGAGCTCATTCTGATCAATACTATTATTTGAATCATGGGAAAATGTTTAACTTATTTATGAAACAGAAATTTAAAATTTAATCTTGTAATACTTGTCTATGTTACATTTTTGTATTCATCTTTATATCAGTGTTTTAATATAAGTTTGATTCTAGGATTATTCATTGCAAATTTTCCTTTGACTATGGATATTTATTTGCAAAAATGATAGATTACCATAGAGTAGTATTAACTAAGTTATGAGACAAGAATAAACTTAAGATAGTAGAAGAGTTTCTAGACTCCTTCAACATAACCATGTACATTTCAAAGAAAGTAATAATTCGTATTGTAAAGAAAGTGACTGTTGGAATTGCCTATAGGTGACATACTTTCAGTATTTTCAAATGCTGGGGTAGTTTTACTTCTGGTATCTTTAATTCCTGGAAAGGGAAATTATAGCAGTTTAAAACTCAAGTAACAACAGACCATGAAAAGTGTTCATTACATTTAACAGTAAGGATTTAATGAATGACCACATTTTGATTTTGAAGTTGGAATCACTTCCAATTTTGGGCAGCAGAATTTGCTGAAATAAAACACACCTTGAAGGACAGTGGAACACAGCCAATGGGTTTCGCCTTTGCCTTCGAAACACACATAGGCTGCTCCACACATGCCGCGATGGCTGGGAGACATACTGCAGGCAGAATGTGTTCCTGGCTGGCCTGAGCCTGGCATTCCTCTACATGACAGTCCTGGCCTTTGACTGCATCACCACCAGCTATGCCTACACCCAAGGGATCAGAAGGTCTCTGCTTAGCATCCTTACAGCTCTCTCTGCTTTATCTGGCCTGCTAGGCACAATTCTCTTCACCTGGCTCCGGGGTCAACACAGGCATCATTTCCAGCTGGCTCGACGTAGGGTGTCTAATGCTCTGTGTGTTTTCTGTCTTTGCTCCTGGAAGTCGATTTGATATGGCTGTCTTCTCACTTCCACTAAACAAGAATTCTTCAAACCACATGTTACTAACAGAGGACCAGGTACATGTGTACTTCTTTCAAAAAAGCCCCGAACCAACCCATCCTTCCGTACCACTCTTTCATCCACTGGACCAACAGCACAGTTCTATTTGATGAACAGCAGGACCCTGAGCAGCCTGAGTCTTACATTTCCATAATTTTACTCTTCTCAGGTGTGATTCTGGCAAGAATTGGTCCCTGATCCTTTGACCTCATTGTGACTCAACTTCTCCAGGAGAACATTCCAGAAGCAGAGCGAGGAGCTGTGAACAGTGTGCAGAGCTCTCTGAACTACCTCATGGATCTCATCCACTTGGTCCTGGTCCTGCTGGCCCCGAGGCCATAGCAGTTTGGCATGCTGGTCTTCAACTCCATACTGTTTGTCACCACCGGCCACATGTTTTATTTTCTTTTTAGCAAAGAAGTTAAGATGAGAAATGCCCATGTGAATAAGACAGTGAAAAAAAGCACTTAGACACCTCCAACTTGAGAGGTAGGCAGAACTGCTGGTAACTCTCACAATACTCATCCCTTCTCCCAAGACTGTGTTGTCTGCACCCCATCACTGCACTGGAGAGCAAGGTGACACCACCTTTTTCAGACAGCATGGATTGCTTAAACCATGTTCTTTTCCTGGTAGGACTCCCCCTGAGTGTGAAAGGGTCAAACTCACAAACTACAGGCATAGAGTCACTCACCACCCATGCACTGAAGAGGCCTGCTTTTCATTTTGCCAAGGGAAGAATGGAATGTTTTCAGATTTGCCTTGCTCCTTGAAATCTAAAGTTAAAATATTTTGGTCCGCATTAAAATTCTAGAGATGGGGCATGATTAATGATGTTCAATAACAATTCTTTGCCATGAAAAAAAATTACACTTCTGTGAATGTGTGGTATAGGAAAAAAAGTAGTATTCCAGGACACTGTGCATTCTACTTTCTCCACTAATTCAGATCCCAATGGATGACACTCAATATCAGTTCACAAATTACTCTGTGTACCATCTTGCATAGTAGAAACCTTTGTCATTCCTCTTCATGCCTTCGGTTCTTTCCATACCAGCTACTCTCCAGAAGTGCAAGTGACCATTGTGCCAGCCTATTTTCTAAATTGTCAGGGAATACTGGGGCTTCCTTTGCCAGGGGGAGATAGCTGAATTTTGATCAAGAATATAGGGGTGTGTTTTTCCTTTTAAGCTAAAATTGTCACTTTAAAAGCATATCCAGTTTCCTAGCTTGTTAACAAGCAAGAGAAAATTTGATGAAATGAAATAGTAAAGAAAAATAAGGAAAGAAAAAGTGGTAATTTAATCATGAAGTATTACCATGTCTTAATTACTTGCCTATGTTCTTATTTTTATTAATGAATTTATCAACATTGATTTTTACATTATATTTCAAAAGACATATTTAACAAACAAGTATGCAAGAAGGGAATCTCTATATACAATCACTGGTACTCTCGGCCCAGGAATGTACCTCTTATTCCTATTTTATCTAGTGCTTTCAACATGAATGGATGCTGTATTTTGTCAAATGCCTTCTTCCTGTCAAGAGTTATTATCATATGATTCTTATCTTTAGCTCTATTGATATGGATTACATTGATTGATTTGCAAATGTTAAACCAGCCTTGCATCTGTGGGATGAAACCTACTGGATCGTAGTGTATAATTTTTTAAATTTGTTTCTGGATTCTGTTGGCTAGTATTTTATTGAGGAGTTTTGCATTAGAGAGACAGGTCTGTAGTTTTCTTTTTTTTTGTTGGGTCTTTCCCTGGTTTGGATGAGAGTAATATTAGCTTCATAAAATGGGTTTGGAATTGCTTCTTCTGCTTCTTTGTTTTTTGTTTTGTTTTATATATATATATATATATTATTGTAATTAATGAAAGGGTTACATGATATTTGCCAGATAGAAGGTGCATTAATTCACATACATTGATACCCTTTCACAGGTCTTGGTACCCATTGCCCTCCCCTTCCATCTTGGTTTTCCCCCCCTTCCCTATCAAATTTCAAATAACCAAATACAAATAAATTCAAAATATCAGATAACAAAGTGAGATACTGTAACAATATGAGATACTCAAGGGACAGCAAAGGAGATGAGAGACAACATAGTACATTAAGGACAACAATCATTCGTTATATGGCTTTTGTTTCAATATCCTGGAGGTCCTTTCAATTAGCTTCATACTATATGGCCTTATGTATCAAGGTTTTGCTCTATTGCAGATCTCTGCTAGTAGAGCCCAAGGTTTCTACTGATTATGACAAATGAGGGAAACCATTGAGCCTAAGTTCCTTTGAGTCTGGCTTACTTCTAAGTCTTTCCATTTCCTAACAAATGGGTCGATGTCCTTTTTCTGACAGCAGCATAGAATTCCATTGTGTATAAATACCACAATTTGTTGATCCACTCATCAACTGAGGGACATCTAGGTTGGTTCCATACCTTCGCTATGGTGAATAATGCTGCAATGAACATTGTTGTGCTAGTGGATTTAGTATGCCCTAGATTCTGGATGGTTGGGTAAATGCCAAGTAGTGGAATTGCTGGCCGGGAATTTGGCCTAGTGGTTAAAGTGCTTGCCTAGCATGCATGAAGACCCGGGTTTGATTCCTTGGTACCACATACATAGAAAAAAGCCGGAAGTGGTGCTGAGACTCAAGTGGTAGAGCTCTGGCCTTGAGAAAGTCCAAGGACAGTGCTCAGGCCCTGAGCTCAGCCCAGGACTGGCAAAAAAAAAAAAAAAAAAATCCTTCTGCTTCTATTTCTCGGGAGAGTTTCAAGAGTTTAGGTGTTACTTCATATTTAAACATCTTGTAGAATTCCGCGTTAAAACTGTCTGGACCTGGGCTCTTTTTAGTTGGTATTTCCCTGATTGTTCCTGCTATTTCATGTATGAAATTTGTTTGTTCAATTTGCTTACCTCTTCTTTGTTTAATGTGGGTAGCCTATATTTATTTAAGAAATCATCCATTTCTACCACATTTTCCTTTTTCTTTGAATATAGTCCCTGATAGTACTTATTCATAATGGACTGAATATTTTGGATATCGGTCATGATTGTTCCTGTCGGGTCTCTAATCTTGTTTATTTGAGCCTCCTCTTTCCTTTTTTGGATTAATCTTGCCAGGGGTCTGTCAATTTTGTTGACTCTTTCAAAGAACTAGCTTTTTGATTTATTAATTTTATGCATAATGCATCTTATTTCAATTTCTCATGTTTCTGATTTTATTTCTATTATTTCTGTCCTTCTAGTTGTTTTAGAATTAACTTTTTCTTGTTCCTCTAGTTGCCTCAATTTCTTCTTTAGGTTATTTACATGCCCTTCTTCTGTCTTTTTAATATGGGTTCCTATTGTAATAAATTTGCTCCTTAGAACTGCCTTTGCTGTGTCCCATAAGTTCCTTTGTGATGTATCTTTATTGTCATTACATTCAAAATAATTTTGAATTTCTTCTTTGATCTGTTCTGTAACCCAAGAATTATTAGGAAGTGTGTTGTTCAGCTTCCAAGTGTTTGAATGTTTTTTACATTTTACTGTGTTGTTCAGAACTAGTCTGACTCCACTGTGATCAGATAGAATGCAAGGGATTATATCAGTCCTCTTGCATCTGCTTAAGTTCTTTGTATGAAGTATTATATGATCTATTTGGAGTATATTTCATGTGCTATTGAGAAAAATTTATAAAGTTTCATGGTTGGTTGGAAGATTCTGTGTTAAGCCCAGATGGGCTATGGTGTCATTTAAGGTGGTGGTGTCTTTGCTTATCTTTTGTTGAGTTGACCTGTCATTTGGTGAGAGTGCTTGCCTATGTTCTTAACTGGACCACTGTGGTCTTTGGAATCTCAAGGATTCCATAAATATTTGATATTGCACTAAGCAATGTCCCCATGTAATCCAGTACATGATCTTGATGCATTGCTTTGCTAGATTTGAAGTTACTAGTTCTTTGATGTAAGACGTAGTTGATATTTCAGTCCATGGCCAGTCCAGGAAACATTATTCGATTTACTCTCTCCTCATAACATAAGCTGTTGTCTTACTGCTGCAAATCAAGAATTGATTTCAATAATGTGTAGTCAATAATGTGTATTATAAGTCACAGAAAGACATCAGAAGTAAGGGCATTTCTATTAAAACACTTAAATCCAACCCATGGTTACATGCGTCTACTGTCAGTTCCATGCTTGATGTAATAAGTACACTTTGGTGAGCTTAACTCTTAATGAGATTATTGGAAAACATAATGGGCACTATGGAAATGTGCCAGTTGAGGAGTCAATGGAGAAAAAAATAATAGGGATAATGAGTAAAAGGGAGAGAGATTCAGGTAGGTGAAGATGACACAAAAATGACTACAAAAATGAGTGAGTGAATTATAATTAAGAGAGGGCCTAATGGTACTTGTTGATAAGTTTTATACCCAAGAGGGTGAAAGTCACTTTAAGCATCCTCTTCTAGGTAATTAGAATGATTTATGTGCTTGACACCTTCACTGTGATCAAGTGGTCATCTCCAGATTCCTGTCATTTGTTCACACTGCATGTGATATAACAGAACAAGCTCTCCATAGAGGTGCTAAAATGCCTCCATTATTGCTCTCAAATATTTTTAAATGACTTCATTATGTATTCCTCTTAAAATTTTATTTTAAATCATTATTCACATGAGATAGTTCATTGTTGTTTGTGTTCACTTTTTTACTGATAACATAGAAACTAGCCAAACATTGTGTACCTAGAGAATAGAGATACATAATTATAACTTGAAAACCATACTTGTTTACACACACAGATCATTCACAATCATTTAGAATACCTTCAGAACCAGTTTCTCTTCTAGGCATTTTTATTTCTTTAAATTTTATTCCTTATAAAACTATAATTCTTTTCCATTCTCATAGAAACAAACTCATGTATGTTCTAAAAAAAATAAGTAATATATTACATATTTTAAATAACAATGAGATTGATTGATGGAGAAGTTAAAGTCAACTATTACACAAGTGTTTTCCAATGTTAAGACAAATTTAGAGATTGTGGGTCCATGGTGGGACACTTGCTTAGAAAGTAGGAGAAAGTATGAGTTCAAATCTTACAAAACCAATAAATAAATGAGGGCAGAGAAGAAATTCTAAGATAAATGAAGGTCTTTTTGTTTGCTTAACTTTTTCAATCTGCCTATTTGATGGGTTCAAACATGGAAAGTTAAAATGTGGCTTCTGATATATTATTAATGCGCTGAATAAGTGTTTTAACTTTTGTAAGCTTTAGCTTACTTTTCCTGAAAATAAAGATCGTGTCACTCACATAGATACTTTTTGTTTTGCTTCAACATGTATAAATTACTCATTCCTTTAATTTTTGGCCCAAATAGTAGAGTATATATCAGGCCATAAATTTAAAATCTAATAGCAACATCCTGTGGTCAGTATTTTCATCCCTTTATTTCTGACTCCATCTATCAACTATTTAATAATCATCAAGGAAACTGTCTGTAAAAATAACTTGATAAATTTTAAAACTGTTGATTTTGAGCTGGCCTCAGTAGCTCATACCTATAATCCTAGCTACTCAGGAGGCTGAGATATGAGGATCAAAGTTCAAAGCCAACCCAGGCACAAAGGTAACTGAGATTTTTATCTCCAATTCACCTCTAGAAAACAGGAAGTGGGGCTTGGCTCAAGAGTAGGGTGGTAGCCTGGAGCTGAAGAACTCAGGGAGAGTGCCTAGGCTCAGTTGAAGCCCCATGATCAAAAAAAACCCAAAACAAAAACAAAAAAAAATGTTGACTTTGACCTGTTTTCTCATTGAGTTTGATGCTAATTTATATATCAGTATGACTATCAACATACAATACACACATTATAAAAGGATAAGCCAATGCATGCCCATATACTCATATGTTTTTCATATGTTTTATCATTTCATATTATGCAAATGACACGAAGCATGTATTATGGTACATACACATATTGTCATCTATTCAAAAGACAAAAATCAGGAGCATCACAGTTCAAGGTCATTTAATTTACACAACAGATTCAGAAATAGGTGGAAATCAGTAGAAAATTTGGTTTAAGAAATGTAATGTCCAGGAAGAATAAGTGGAAAAAAGTACAGATAATATAAAATATTAGTATAGATTTCAGTCCTTTAAAACAAAATACCAATATTTTTTTATTAAAGGATTTATTAACATTGATTTTTCCATCATATTTTAAATGACATATTTAACAAGTATTCAAGAAGGGAATCTCTATCTACAATCACTGGCACTTAGATTTCAGAACATAATTAAAATTGGGCTGAGGGTTTGTATGTCATAGATACATATTAATCTATGTAATAAAACATTATGTCTATAGAGTCATGAATTTCTATGTCTATGTAGTTGTGTTTATATTTCCAATACCAATAGGATTAGGTATGCAAATAGTGAGTCCTCACTCATGTACTGTAGTCACATATTAAGGATACCATGAGCCTTTTGTTCCTTTGTTCTTGACCTGTCTCACTCAACATGATTCACTCTAGATTCATCCACTTCCCTGTAAATGCCATTATTTTATCTTGTCTGTTGGCTATGTAGAATTCCCTTGTACATATATGCTACATTTTTCATATCCATTCATCTGCAGCAAGACATCTGGATTTTTTCCATAGCCTGGCTATTGTGAATAGTGCAGAGATGAACATAGCTGAGCAGGTGTCCTTATCATATCCTTGGTTATGATGTTCAGGATTGATGCCCAGGAGTGGTATGCCGGGATCATAGAGAAGGTCTATTTTTCAGTTCTTTAAGAAACCTCTGCTTTCCAGAGTGGCTGAACTAGTTTACAATCCCACCAGCAGTGCAGTAGGGTTCCTATTTCTCTACATCCCTGCCAGCATCTACCATTGCCTGAGTTCAAAATCTTGGCCATTCTAATTGGGGTAAGGTGGTATCTTAAGGTTGTTTTATTTGCATTTCCTTTATGACCATGGATGATAAGCATTTTCTCATATGCTTTTCTGCCCTTTTAACCTCTTCTCTTAAAAAGTCTCTCTTTAGTTCCCTTGCCCATTTAGTGATTGGTTTGTTGAGTTTGGGGGGGGTTAGTTTCTTGAGTTTCCTGTAGATGCTGGATATTAAGCATTTGTCTGATGTATTATTGGTAAATATCTTTTCCCAATAGGTTGGCTGTCTTTCTACTTGAGTAGCTATGCTTTTATCTGTGCAGAAACTTTTTATTTTTAGGTAGTCCCATTTATCTAGTTTCTCTCCAATCTGTTGTGACCCTGGGATTCTGTTCAGGAAGTTTTTACTTGTGTCTATGAGTTCCAGTGTCTCTCCAATTCTATTGTGTTGCAGTTTCAAGGTTTTTGGTCTGATATTGAGGTCTTTGATCCATTTTGAGTTAATGTTTGTATATGGCGAAAGGCTTTTATAGTTTCATCAAATATGAAGATAAAATATCATATTACTTTGAAAGTAATTCTTTAATTAAGACCTGATTTATGTTGGGAAAATATTAAAACAATCAAGAGAAATATTTTCTTTTGTTATTCTCCTGAATGGATAATTTTTAATGGCTTAAGTTCATGAAAGTCACAAATGAAATGCGATAATTCCATCTTGTGGTAGCTGGCAACATAGTGATTTTCCCTTATCCTTCCAGTGCTTGAAGGCTCTTTGGTCAATAGAGATCTGGATTCCTTAGCTTTAGGAGCACATATGCAGCCCATCTTATTTATGGATTTAGTAAATATGATATCGATGAACTGTAGGAAACAAACAATGAAAAAAATAAATTTCAAAAAAATTAAATATCAATTGAAATCAAATTGGTGTGGAAATGATTGTTTCTTCTTAATCATCAATGATGCTGGTGTACACCTATCTTGAAACTTGTGAAACTATGCCTCCAGAAAACAAATGCTAATAATGAAGTATGATAAGACTGAATGTTCCTAATATACATTATAATGTACATTATAACATAAAACTCTTAGATTTGTCAAAAAGTTGCATAACTTCCATGTATACTGGGTACAATTATTGTGGGTGGCAGGGGGCAGTGGTTATGAATCAAGCATCCACAGTGCAGTACTGAACTCTATGCTTCTTGAATATTTAGTTCTGGGTCTGGGTTTACCTCAAAATTGATTTCCTTGGAACCAAATACCTAAGAATATCAACTTTATTTCTGTTTATCCTTCTCGTGACTATTGCTGATACTACAGACAAGGCATGTTTTCATAAATCCTTATCCTATATGTTTCCTGATGTGTACTTATCTTGTGCTTGTATTACAAATTTAAGAATAAGCAAATGCTATTGCATTTCCAAAAAAGCTAAGAAAGTAGGAATCAGAAATGAGTTATTTCCAAAGACTTAAAGAGAGTCTTCTCTGAAGAAGAAACAAAAATGGCCTATAGACACATGAAGAAATGCTCAACATCTCTGGTCATAAAAGAAATGCAAATCAAAACAACTCTAAGATTCCACCTCACTCCAGTTAGAATGGCCAGGATCAGGAAAACTAATAACAATAGATGCTGGAGGGGATGTGGCCAGGAAGGATCACTACTACACTGTTGGTGGGAGTGTAAACTCGTTCAACCACGATGGAAAGCAGTATGGCAGTGCCTCAAAAGGCTAAACATAGAACTCCCCTATGACCCAGCAATTCCACTACTTGGCATTTACCCAACCATCCAGAAACTAGGGCATACTCAATCCACTAGCACAGCAATGTTCATTGCAGCATTATTCACCATAGCAAAGATATGGAACCAACCTAGATGTCCCTCAGTTGATGAATGGATCCACAAGATGTGGTATTTGTACACAATAGAATTCTATGCTGCTGTCAGAAAAAACGACAACGACCCATTTGTTAGGAAATGGAAAGACTTATAAAAAACCATATTAAGTGAAGTAAGCCAGACTCAAAGGAACTTAGGCTCAATGGTTTCCCTCATTCATCATAACCTGTAGAAACCTTTGGCTCTACTAGCAGAGATTTGCAATAGAGCAAAAACTTGATACATAAGGCCATATAGTATGAAGCTAATTGAATGGACCTCTAGGATATTGAAACAAAAGCCATATAATGAATGATTGCTGTCCTTAATGTGCTATGTTATCTCATCTCTTTTGCTGTTCCTTTGTTATCTCATATTGACACAATATTTCACTTTGTTATCTGATATATTGGATACATTTGTATTTGGTTACTTGAAATTGGACAGGGAAGGGGGGAAAACCAAGAGGGGGGTGGGGGGAGGGTAATGGGACCAAGACATGTGGAAGGGTATCAATGTATGTGAATTAATGCACCTTCTATCTGGCAAATATCATGTTACCCTTTTATTAAATACAATAAAAAATTGGAAAAAAAACCAAAACAACAAAAAAATAAAATAAAATTTAACAATCAATTATATAGATAGCACATATATTCATTTATTGCTCCTAAAATAACTCATGCATTTATGTCTTATAAATACAAACTAAAAATACACATGTAGACATCCATCCCCATATGAACATTTTTCTATGGAGTTTTATGAAAATTCACTTATTGTTTGTACATAAATAGCAAAGGACCAAAGTCTAAGAATATGAAAGTACCTAGTCTTAGAATGTTTAACACGTCTTATGAGGATATACAGAGTCTCTAACCAGGTTAACAATCATGTGATTTTCTATTTAGATTACTAATGACATATTTATCATGCATGCGTATGCACAGATAGCTTTAGTTGTCAGGATGACCTTCTTAATGACATGACCTTTGCAATAAACTTTGGAATATTAGCATACTATGTGTGAAAATAGTGCAGGACATTGAGAATGACTTTCATTCAAGTGTTTTCAATATTAAAACATTAAAATTATTTTGTTTCTTTTGATAACAGATTTTAATTCTCATTAATTAAATCACAAGGGAAAACTGATGATAGAATAAATGAGCTAAGGAAAAAAGCTAAAGGCAGAATCTAAGAATTTGTAATAAAGAATGTGCCTGTATATCTAGCATAACCTGAGCACAGTCATTCACAAGACAATGAAAACAAATTTTTCCTAATAGAAGGCAATAAGTTCTATTATGACACAGAATTAGTCAATCCAAATCCTTAATTACTTTAATATTCTCTACAAAGTGTACCTAAAATGGAAGTAAAATATTTATCTTATGGTTGTACAAAATACTGTGCATGTGCATGTGGATGTGGATGTCTATGTGTGTGTGTGTGTGTGTGTGTGTGTGTGTTGTGAGTCTGCATGTATGTGCATATACTCACATTTTGAGTCTAAATGTGAATGGTTGTAGGAAATGGAATCAGTTTTCTGTGAGAGTAGTTATTTGGGTGAGAGTATATCAAAAACATATTGCTCCTAATCCTGTTAGAGTTTCCCATCCCTGGAACCTTAGGGCACTGGATCAAATCCTAGTTAATACTGTAGCAACATTGTACATGGGCTATCTTGCAATTTTGCAGGCCTAGAATGACAGCTCATCATTCTCTATGTGCCTATTGTACCTCAGCTTCCTTCCTTGGACATTACTGTGACATTAAACAGAATGCGGTCAGTAGGCCCCCTGAATCTACCATGGACCATGACACAAGCATTAGTGTACCTGGAGGCACATATTTAATGAGAGCAATAAAAACTAAGCAAAGTCCCTTCTTTCCTTCCTCCTTACATAGTCTGTTACAATAATTGTTTCTAAAGTATTATTATATTTTATTTTGTAAGTTCTGGGGAGTGAACTCATGGTTTGATGTTTTCTAACCATTGGTCTAGCACTCTAAACATTTGCCAGTCTTTTTATTTTCACTGATTTTTATTTGTTCATTTTGCTTTTCAAATATAGTTTCATGGTTTTCCTTCATGTCCTTAGATTTGGATCCAACAACTCTATCACTCACAAGAGTCATTTGGGATTAGAAACACAGCTATTAAACCTTTTCTTGGTTCTGTTTCGTGACACTACTGGAGCTTGACACAAAAGGTTTGTTGTTTTCTAATCAAGGCTGTTGTTCCACCATTGAGCCACATTTCCACTTCTGGCTTTTAGTTCGTTAATTTGAGATAAGTCTGACAATTTTTCTTCTCTAGCTGGCTTTGAACAGGATCCCAGATTTCAGCTTTCTGAATAGCTAGGTTTACAGGGTGATCTAGTGGTATATAGAACATTTCTTGGATTTCAGATGGGGTTTTATTAACCTTTTACTTGGGCTGATCTTGCACCATGATCCTCCTAACTGTTTCCCCTTTATCTGAGATTATAGGGGTACTTTATTATATCTGTCCTTGTTAACACAAAATCTTGTAAAACAATCCTGAAAATAATCGATTTGATTATTTCAGTTGCAGTATATTTTATAAGTATCTTGGAATTTTCCCATTCCTTTTCATTCTTTCCCTCATTCTTATTAGGAGTACATTTGCTAAAATACATAAACATTTCATTTTTCTGTATAAACTCAGATTAAACTCCAACTCCTATTCCTATTATTTTTTTATTTTTTTATATTTTTTATTGTAATTAATAAAAGGATTACATGATATTTGCCAGATAGAAGGTGCATTAATTCACATACATTGATACCCTTCTATTCCTATTATTAACTCAAAGTTTAATGAAAAATTTAAGCTGTTTCAGACATTCTACTTCATTTGCCTAGCATAATCCTGTATTAGTTATGAGTTCTGGTCTCCTTCCCCATTGATTTTACAGTTTATCCTAGATGGAATATCCTAGACTAGATTTTTAATTACCAAGGCTAGGTAACATGGATATTATCTGTGATTCAGCAATAATACCTTGGATTCCCTAAAGGACAAAATTTTAGCCTTTAGAATTAAACTGAATCTTTCTTTCATTATGAAAATGAAGTTACTATGTTTCTGAAACACAAGCTCCAGGGATGCACAGAATTTGTTCATTTTCTTTCAACTTGTTTGGTAAATACACCTTTGGAGAGGTTTTATATTCATTTGTATTGATTACCCATTCCTTGACAGGTGTTAATTTTACAGAATTTCCAAAGTATAATTGCAGTAGTATTATGTTGCAAACAGCACAGCATGAATTTCTGGGAAATCAAAGCAATATGAAGTGACACATTATAAATTAGAAGCAACACAAGATATAGCAGATTTATCCCTATCACTTTTACATTTCAGGAACATCTTTTCAGTTGGAATGTTTAAAGTAAGTAGATACTTCTCAGTTCTATGGATATATATGGCGATATGGCCTCTAAAGTGTTTAGTTTTGACCTCATTCATTTACAGCTCTTTTTTTTTTTTCCCCAGAGCTGAGGACTGAACTCAGGAACTTGCACTTGCCAGGCAAGGGCTCTTCCACTGAGCTAAATCCCCAACCCCAACATTCATTTAAAATAAATCTTTAGACAATCGAGGTGTTAGACAATCAGTTTATAAATTAAAATTCAACAATATATAAACTGCTGATTAATTTTGGAAAAATACTATAATAACAATCAGAGAGAAACGCAGGGAAAAGATTTACTAAGGAATGTCCAGACTACGGATAAGGTGCAAGATTTTACAGAAAACTACATTATGTAATTAGAGCATCTATCTACTCACTTGGGAGTGGTGGAATCCCTTCATTTTGTCTTGATGAACTCCTGGCAGGAAGTCAGAAAGATTTCGCTGATTGAGGTAGCTTTCTGCACAGAATGATGAAAAATAACAAAGAAAAGGCACACAGATTATGTGTTCCGACTACCAATCACTTTCAAAGAGAAAGAGAAAATTGATAATAGACATTATTCAAAACAATTGCATTGTTACTTGTGAAATGAGTACAATGAAGCAAACATCAAGAAACAGAACAAGGGTTTGCTCTAGCAATGCCAATCATTCAATCAGCAAATGAAAACAACAGGAGATAAAAGCAGAGAAGGAGCTGAGGTAGAAATAAAAGTAGATTTATTTTTCTGGTTCTGGGGTGTGAACTTTGGGCCTGGGCACTGTCCTTGGGCTCCTTTTGCTCAAGGTTAGCCTCTACCACTTGAGCCACAGAGCCACTTCAGGTGTTAGAAATGGTCTTAGTAAGAGTGATTTACCTATATTAGTATAGCATTTTTGTTCAGTGATTTAAGAATATCTTTCTTATATATTGGGATTCATCTCCATTTATTATTATAGAATGGATATTAATTCAAGACATCCTATTTAAAGTACTATAAAACTCAAAGAGCACAAACACGGACACCAAAGATAAAAGTTCCCATAGGGTATTTGCCAAGTCATATAAAATGAGAAAAATTGCAGTGTCTCACCAAACAGGGAATCATCGGTCTTTGATCTATAGTAGCCATCTATTTGGTGACTGAGCAGGAAACAAAGAATAATTGTTTGCACTAGAGAAATTTAATTTTGATGTTAATGGTCACAAATTATTCCACACATTATATTAATGAACAGGCCTAAGAAATAAAGTCTCATAAACTGGTAAGTCAAATCCTTTCTGAGCCATCTATCTCTATGGAATGAGCGACTGGTGTTCCAGTGTTTATAAAACATTATAATTAACACATTATTAAGGAGAGAATTTCACTGTCTGTATTATTTGGTAAATGCTCCTTTGGATATGATACATCCACACGAGAGTAAATTGTTTTTCTCGCTTCTACCTTACACAGTGGTCATTCTAAAAGTCATGCAGGGTCATTTGACTTAAAATGTATTGTAACACAGGACACAAATCAATGTATGACCCCTAATGAAAAGCATTCTGGGAAACAAAATGATGTGTGTGGGTGGTGTTCATTTCTAATTTGAGTTTCTCAGGAGATATGAATAGGAACGATTGTAGACAAGGAACAGACCAAATATAAACCAGATATTATCTGCAAAATACCTAGAAGAAAAAATTATGCTGTGGGGAAAGATTGAGCATATAATTCTCTTATCTAAATACCATAGCTTCAGGCAATAAGTTGTTAACAAATGAAGTTTGAATGGAACACAATCATTCATTGTACTATATCATTCACAGTCATTCATCATGCAACACCATGATTACGATAATGACAGGAAATGTGTCCATCAGTGTGCAGGGAATTACTGAGGAAATACACATAATAATTATTTTTTCATATAATTTTTATTGTAACTAATAGAAGGATTACATTATATTCACTAGATAGAGGGTGCATTACATCACAAACACTGATACCTTTTTCTCATGTATTGGTCCCATTTCCCTCCCTCCACCCCACGCCTCATCTTGTTTTTTCTCCCTTCTCTATCCTATTTCAAAAAACCAGATGAACATATATACATTATATCAGTTAACAAGGTAAAATGCTGTAACAATATGAGATAACCATGGGACAACAATTGTTTTTATAATTTCACAACTATTGGCTCAGCATCACAAGCATCACAGTGTGGAAGAGTGAAAGCAAATAAGAGGAAAAGATAAAGAAATACACTATTGAAGAGAAAACTATGCTAAGATAGGAATAAAAAAGCACTATATAAACAACTTTCTAGTTTGGTGATCTAGTTTTATACTCAACAAAGTTATCAAAATATAAAGAGTCTGAAGAAAAAAAGACCTATATTTTTGTTTTATTTTGTTTGGAAATTTTTATTAGTTATAATATTTTATAAAAAATAATTCACTGGCATGTTGTTATCAACAAAGTCACTTCTTTATTTCTTCTTCTTTCTGTCCTCTGCATAGAGCCTTGTGTACTGTTCCTCTTTTCCTACAGCTACAGTCTGTGATTTAAAGTAAATTGGGAGTATCATTTTTCTTTTAATCATCATTAGAAGATGATAACTTGTTCAGAAAATCTGATCATAATTTTGATTCAGCACTGTATTTGGCTATTTAATAACATTGAAATTTCTAAATACAGTATAAATACATATTTAATTCTTATATATAACTCCATTTTTTCTTTTTCTTTTAATAGTAGTAATGCTGGAAATCGAGGCCTCACACTTAGTTTTTTTTTTTTCCAGTCCTGGGCCATGAACTCAGGCCCTGAGCATTGTTCTTGTGCTTTCTCAGGGCTAGTGTTCTATGACAGCACCCAAGAACTCACACTTAGTAAGCACTTTACCCTTATACCCTATCCTTTTGCTTTATTCTTTAGATAGGGTTTGACCCTATGGGCAGGTGTTCTCAGTCATAGAATCTTTACCTGCTAGACACAGATGTGTGTCTCCAGTTCTTAAAGCGATACATACGTTTTATGCATGATCTTTTCCCAGTCTAATCAGCTAACACTCAAATCTATCCTTTACATGAATATAATGCATTCTTACATTCTCTCTCTCTCCCTCTCCCTCTCTCTCCCTCTCTCCTCTCAGTCCCTCTCTCCCTCTCTCCCTCTCTCCCTCTCTCCCTCTCATCCCTCTCTCCTCTCTCCCTCTCTCTCTCCCTCTCTCCCTCTCTCCCCTCTCTCTTCCTCTCTCCCTCTCTCCCTCTCTCCCTCTCTCCCTCTCTCCTCTCTCTCTCCTCTCTCTCTCTCTCGTCTCTCTCTCTCTCTCATCCTCCTCTCCTCTCTCTCTCTCTCTCTCTCTCTCTCTCTCTCTCTCTCTCTCTCTCTCTCTCTCTTTCTTCTGTCTCTGTCTCCTGCACCCTCATTTGTTGTGTGGTGTGAACTCTGAGCCTTGGCACTGTCCCTAAGCTCTTCAGGTAGGCTATTGCTCTATCCTTTGAGCCACAGAGTCACTTCTGATTTCTGGTAGTTTATTCAAGATCAGAGTCTAACATATATTGTGCCCAGGCTGGCCTTGAAGCATGATCCTCAGATCTCAGCCTCCTAAGTAGCTAGGATTACAGGCATGAACCACCAGCACCCAGCTTCATTTTCTCTTTTTATTTCTTATCATGTTACTTACATTTTTAGTAAGAATTATACTGTCTTCCATGCCTTCCATTGTCTCATCGTGCTTTCCAAGCTATGAATAGGTTTGTATTGTATTTTGATTGACTCAATACAAGTCCTGAGTAACTACACATGAGATTACCATGACAAATTAGTGTCTCTACATAACATCTCTCCAGTTCCCCTTTTTTTTCAGAATGCTTTTCCTATGGTATCTTGTACTACTATGATATAGTGGAGTCCTGACCTTTGGAACGTGAAAATGTAAATGTCTGTGGAGAGATGTCATTTATTAACAGGTACAGTCCATATAGCAATATATAATAATTGAATAAATTGAATGCATTCTAATTTTAGTCACTGATATCCCAATGGAAACAGCAACATGAGCAAAAGTATACAAAGTGAAGCTTAGAGATAAACAATTGTTTTCCAAGATACACCATTGATTTCTGAGAGTTTATGAAGCTATAAAGTTTTAAGAACATTATTTTTATATTTTAGAAGTTTAATTCTGTTATCACATTAATATGTCTGAAGGAACCATTTTTTGTGCTTTTAAATGATCAGAAAGTACATTCTAATTGCTTATAGCAGTACAAAGAACCTGATATAATTAGACAGCTTGTGTTGGTTTTCAAACTTTTGTGCAAATACTTTAACTTCTTAGAATTTATTATAACTTTTTACTAAATTAAGTATGTTTTTATATGTATAATTCATTTGTACACTTGTATATTACACTGAAGAAGTATTTATATATTTGTTTATGTGTTTGTTTGCTTACAGATTCTGTTTTATGAGTTTTTCCCAAAACTTCTATTTCTAGTATATTGATTAAATCTAAAATAGATGTAAAATACAATGTTTCAAAATGAAAGAATTAATAAAAATGTACTACTATGTTAGTGACAATAATATACAGGAACCTGCACAATTATTTCTATGACAATAACCTAAGTACATCTTTTCTTTGCTCTGATTTAAGGAGGGCCCAGATCCCATAAGAAATACAATGTCCCATTCTCAGATGTGATTTTCATCTTTTATTTCCAACATTTAAATAAAACTTCTATCTGTAGAAAGATCCTTAAGCCACTGAAATTTTGAATAAATCGAAGTGGACGAACCTGGTGCTCTGAAGCAATTTCATTGATCCTATGAATTAAGTGGCTGTGGTCAAAACAACAAAGAGGAAAATGGGCTAAGAGAAAATCTTCAGGTTCTCATAGGCTTTTATTCTACCATTTTTATCATAGTGCCCACACCAATACCTGTAATAAAATCTGGAAAAAACTCAGTCTTTATTCTCTGATCACAAGTACTAGAGAATGCAGTTCTAATTGCTGTTCTTCAAAGTACTTATGAAAGGTATATTTAAAAATAGTTTTTAGTAATTTGAAAATGTTCAAATAATACAATCAATGACTAGAAACTCTTAAACAGCACTTAAGATCCTTCAAGTCCTTCAGGTGGAAGCATTTTTAAATGAAGAGAAAATTGCTTGCAATTACTTCAGGAGATAACATAATACTTTTGACTATTTTAGTTGGGGTCTTTCAGAGAAGCCAATCATTTGAAACAAAGGAGGTAGTGGTTTTCTAAGTCAAATCTGCTAGAGATAGTGAAAGACCATCATCACAGGCATAATGAGGCATTATGGAATGTTTTCTGATGTATTTCATTAGTATTAATAGTTCTTCATGCAATAAGTCACTAGTAGAGATATGGCTCACAACCATGTTTTATTTGAAAATTCTAAATAAAATTCATTAAACTGACAGCAAGTTTTCTATGGTCATGAGCATTCTGTTAGCTATGTTTAATATTAAATCTAACATTTGGACAGATTTCTCATTGTTATTGATGTAGAGTGAGCCTGTCTAGAAATGAAATAATACTCATATGAAAATGGTCAAGATACAGCTACTATTCATTCAAGATACATTCACTCAAGATACATCTATTCAACATTGTAAGCTTATTCCAAGACAGTTCACATAACTATTCAGAAAAGTATTTTGAAGTTTTGTATGCCATTTTAAGACTGACAAGAATTTGAATTTGAAGTGGAAGTCAAGTTCTTTCATGAAATCCTGTTTCAGTAATGATATTTTATTTTAACTGTAAAGTACATAGAAACTATAAGACTGACCAGTGCTTTATATCAAATATGTTCATGAATATAATTATGCTTTCTCTGATGATCTTGAAGATGTTAAGAGACAAACTTGAAAATCTGAAAGGAATTGTTGGCATTAATCTCAGATGAAAAGATCTCACTTATCAAGAAAAAAGAATGATGTTAAAAATGAGGTTATGTGAAGATGTACTAAATGTATCTGATATTGACCTTATTTTATTAACTGGATAGACTAGATCAAACATAAGAAAGGTTTGTTCAATCATCTTTTGCTATTCAAAAAATGAATGAGTGTGCAAAAACACTAACCAAAACAATTGGGCATATATATTAGAGAGAACTCCAGGAAGATGGGAATAGGAAACAAGGTGAAACTTCTTCCTGAGATAATCATATTGAAAGGAAAAAAAGTGATGTAAAATCTGTCAAAAGCACTGACTTTTCAGAACATGTAAAAGATAGATCCTATTGATTTCCATTCTTAACCCTGCAGCAGTGATTCATTCCTCAACCCTACTGATATGATAGACACTCCACATAATCCTAAAGATGTTACTGCAATTTATAAAGCATGATTGTGTTGAGGATGCTTTATTTCAAGTACTGGGAATTATTTAACTTGTGATCATCAGGGTTGACACAAGGTCAGGGGCTTCTGATCTACCTACTCTGAAGTCCCTTCCAGGAAATGTAAGTATTTAGCCACATTTTGTTTTTCACTTTTTCTAGTGATAGGTCAACCCTTGGGGGAAAATCAGTAAGAAAGAGAATTGAGAGATTACAAGCATGGATTTACCAGCTGGTGGATCAAATCTATTGTTTTGCTAGATGGACTCTAGCAGATCTTTCTATTCTAGTTGACCTTAAATGTCAGTCTTTCAGCTCTAAGACTCCCAGATAGCTAGGATTACAGCTGTGTGTCACTAGTACCTGACACCTGCAGTTCACTTTTAAGATATTGTTTAAATAATAGTGAAATTCTATGGTTAACACAAAAATATGTAAAAGCAATTTAAGTATTTTTGTACAAAATTCACTACATGTAAAAGAAAAGACATTGATGCAGAAAATAACATACAAAAAGCACTAAAGCACATATAAATATTATCTATAACACATATGCACTTAAAATCAAATAAAATTATTACATTAATTCTTCTCTCAAATGTGAGTTCAATTTTCCAAAATGTAAAGAATGCAGAATGGATAAAATTAATAGCTTGTACTCTTTGCTCAAGATTAGATTCTATCTTTAGAAAGACTTATAATGAGTGATTATTTGCCCTGAGAATGGAAATTCTGACATGTAGTAGTTTTGTGAAGATTTTAAAGCAATCAAGTAAGGGACAGCAAAAAATACGTTGCTTTCCATATGTATAGATAAGAGAGAGAGAGAGAGATCGAGAGGGATTTATTTTTAGTGGGTATTGCTTTCCCATAAAAAAAAAATTATGGTAGTCTATGTTCCTTTGAGTCTGGCTTACTTCACTTAATATGATTTTTTCTAAGTCTTTGTTGGGGCCTGACCTCCATCACTGAGGCCTAATTCCGGCTCAGCTGTAATTAAAGGGCTTTGGCCAGGCATTGGCTCCTTGCATACCTCTCTTAAGGCATCTCTGTGTACTTGACTTGACTGAGCCCCCTGCAGCTTGGTGGGTCTCACAGCAGCGCAGGTCTCCAGCTTTCCTGCACTTGTCCCGTCCAATACCTGAAATTCCCCCCCCCCCAGACCCTTAGCGGTAGCACGATGGCCCTCTTCCTATTGGCTAGCTTCCAGGTCCCATCTTCTGTTATCCTAACAGTATATAACTAATTGCCTGACCCAATAAAGAGAGATCAGCAGAGATCAGCAGATTATTGATGCGCTTTCATGGTTTACACAGCTCCTGACTCAGTGTGGTTTTTTCTTCCTCGGTAATTGGTGGAGGGCTGGGTCATCGATACTTAGCATCTCCCTCCGCTCTGGGGAACTACAGGCTGGCCCTGTGTGTCCCTCCCCATTCTCGCATTGCCCCAGAGAAGCAACAAGTCTTTCCATTTCCTAACAAATGGGGTGATGTCATTCTTTCTGACAGCAGCATAGAATTTCATTGTGTACAAATACCACATCTTGTTGATCCACTCATCAACTGAGGGACATCTGGGTTGGTTCTATATCTTTGCTATGGTAAATAGTGCTGCAATGAACATCTTTGTGCTAATGGATTTAGTATGTCCTTGTTTCTGGACAATTGGGTAAATGCCTAGTAGTGGATTTGCTGGGTCATAGGGGAGTTCTATGTTTAGCCTTTTGAGGCACTGCCATACTGCTTTCCATAGTGGTTGAATGAGTTGGCACTCCCATCAGCAGTGTAATAGTGATCCCTCCTGGCCACATCCCCTCCAACAACTGTTTCTTGATCTTGGCCATTCTAACTGGAGTGAGGTGGAATCTTAGAGTTGTTTTGATTTGTATTTCTTTTATGGCCAGAGATGTCGAGCATTTCTTCATGTGTCTATAGGCCACTTTTGTTTCTTCTTCAGAGAAGACTCTCTTTAAGTCTTTGGCCCATCTTTTAATGGGATGGTTGTTACTTTGGAGATTAGTTTTGGAGTGATTCAATTTTTTGAGCTGTTCGTATATTTTAGGTATGATGCCTTTGTCCGTTGTATGGTTGGTGAAGATCTTCTCCCACTCTGTAGGCTTCCTAATTAATTTACTAGCTATGTCCTTTGTCATACAAAAGCTCTGCAGTTTAATGCAGTCCCACTTATCCAGCCTTTCTCTGATTTGTTGTGATTCTTGATCCTTATTAAGAAAGTTTTGACCTGTGCCAATCAGTAGAAACCTTGGGCTCTCCTAGCAGAGATTTGCAATAGAGCAAAACCTAGATACATAATGCCATATAGTATGATGCTAAATGAAAGGACCTCTAGGATATAGAAAAAAAAGCCATATAATGAGTGATTGTTGTCCTTAATGTACTGTTATCTCTCATCTCTTTTGCTATCCCTAGGTTATCTCATATTGTTACAGTATCTCACTTTGTTATCTGATATATTGGATATATTTGTATTTGGTTATTTGAAATTGGATAGGGAAGGGGGGAAAACAAGATGACGCGTGGGGGTGTGGGAGGAGGGAAATGGAGACCAAGACGTGAGAAAGGGTATCAATGTATGTGAATTAATGTACCTTCTATCTGGCGAATATAATGTAACCCTTCTATTAATTACAATAAAATATATGAAAAAATATAGAAATAAATGATCTTGGGCCTTAGTTTTGTCATTTGTAAAAAAAAGTTATGGTAGTTGATGGTGGTGGTTTCACAAATTAATGTGTGTAAATATCTTTACTATATATTTACATATTATTAAAGTGGTTAATTTTTTATCAAAATAAAGATATATTTTCCAAACGTGTATATTCAAGCACCATCTCCCACAAATATTCTCAACTATGTGTGTGTGCAGAGTAAACTCTTGATAGCTTTCAGAAACAATGATGAATACAATTATCCAAATATAATACTTGTTTTCTATTAACTGCATTATTGATGGTATAAGAAACAAGTCACTCTTCAATTTATTTTGACTATTACCTAGAATATGCTTATCAATCCATTGTTTTAATCATTTTTCTAAAATATATATACTATATTTCTAGTCACTGTTTTTTAATTCAGTGGAACTAAGGAGGATTATAATTCAGAGCCATTCTGGGCAACATGCCAGATAGACTATAGTCACATTTAGATGCACCATATATTTAATCACTGAGGCTACATAATTTTCTCAAAAAAGATTTTTCTTTCCACTAACTTCTCTCAATTTCTTGATACAGATATAAAATTTCTAATTTCAAAGCATTTTTATCCTTTAAGGATTAAAAAAATTATTATTAACTGGCCTTTTCACAATACAGAAAATAAGCAGCCTGAAATGTCACAAGCTTAGTAGCTACTCACAGGGCTAAGATCCGAGAATTGTGAATGCAAGCCAGCTAGAGCAGAAAAATTTACAAGAATATTATCTCCAACTAATCAGCAAAAAGTTGTACCTTGTAGGAGGCATGGCATAAGAAGCAATTGAACAATAAAAGCTAGGAGAGATCACAAGGCCCTGAGTTCAAGCCTTAGTATAAACGGAGAGTGAGAGACAGAGACAAAGAGAGAGTCAGAGACAGAGAAACAGAGAGATAGAGAAAGGGAGACAGAAATAAAAAACAGAGAAATACTAAATAGTATGACTTTAATCACTCAAAGTTTAAATTCAATTTTGTTAATGCATTGAAACTATTAACATCGAATGACTTTGATATAATTTTTCAATAATATTTTTGGTATTTTGAAGTCAATTCATCTTTATTAAGTTTCTCATACCTAATTATACTTCATGTCATAAGGAATTATCTCAATGGAAAGATTTCTGACTGCTAATAATATACTGAAGCAGATTTTATGCTTACTAATTTAATTCAAACTAACATTCCATTAGTATATAAAGAAAAAATGATGAACCTATATTTTCTTGTCTACAGATTTTATGTTTTATGGAAATATTCTGTATTTAGTCACAATTTATAATATTTTTATCATTTACAATTATTTGAGATAATACTTAAGTTTATTGGTATATATGTATGCATACAAATTATTTTCTTTCTAGTTTGCAATAATTTTATGAGTTAGATAGTTTTATTGATGACATTTCTTTCCCACACTGGATCAATGAGGCACTATGCATCGATATTTAGGTGATAAATACTTGAAGACAAAATTCAGTTTTGTAAATGGAATTTGTGGAATTGTAACAATGTTACTTTTCTTTCAGATATTACAAGCCTTGAGAAGGTATTTTCTTTATTGAAAAAACTCTTTAGAATATGTTCTCATGCTTCCAAGCTAAATATTCTCTTCTTATTAGTGCTTCTCTGAAGAATACAACAAATTTCTCTTTGTTGTTGGCTTTGTTTAAATTTTCCCATTTAAAAAGCAAAAACAGAAATAGGATATATTGTGATTATAAGAAAATCAGAGTTGGAAGTGGTTAAGTTAGTTTATTCCTCTGAGTAACAAGTGATTTAAGTCAAATTAAAGAAAATTAAGCAAGGAAATTGAGTACTTCTGTTTCAAATGTGTATATTCCCTTAATAAATTCTATTGAATCAATGTTGTATGAGATTTGGGAATTTTCTGTTTGTTTCCAAAGTATAATTCAATCACTATACCTGCAGAACAATTGTGGTCTCCAGAGAAAAAGAAGTATAATTAGTTCCATGAAAGGTTAGAATGATACACTCTCAGCTTCTTTAAACATTTATGATCATTACCATTTGTATGGTACTCTGAGGAACTTAGCAGACTGTAAACTAGGTCCCATGTCAAAGCGATCATTAAATAAGCTAGAATAAAGTTCAATCTTTGAATCCATTTTAATAACAGAATTTATAATACATATGAATCTATGCATTTATTATACCTTTATGATAAGAGCATTTGTTTACATTGATACTGGAATTTCATAACGCATATTATTCTTAAACATGAAAAAGGACAGATTTTATTGAGGAGTTTGTAGTTTGTAAGAGTATTCAATTTCCCATGATTTTTCATGGGTCTTGAGAGAACTATCACAGGATACCTTGATTTCTCTGAGACTCAGGAGACCACAGAGTTTTCCCTGTAATTTTGAGCACCAGCCAAGGTCTAAAAAAATCCCAGCATAGCCTGTTGCGATGGCTCATGCTTGTAATCCTAGCTACTCAGGATGCTGAGATCTGAAGGTCGTGGTTCAAAGCCAGCCCAGGAACCAAAGTCTGTGAGACTGTTATCTTCAAGTAATCACCAGAAAACAGAAGTGGCGTTATGACTCAAGTAATAGAGTGCTAGCCTTGAGTTGAAGAGCTCAGGGATAGTGCCCAAGCCTAGAGGTCAAGCCCTGAGATAGACAAGGAAAAAAAAAAAGAAAGAAATTTTATCCAAAAATCTTCAATCAATTATATAAATTATATAGTGACACTTTTGGTCCAAACGTACCTAGGTATACCAGTTCTTCTTTTTCACTATCTATCCTGAGAATTAGCCAGGACAATCTGAAAGAAAATTCTTCTTGCAAGCTGCCTAGGACTAATTACTCTAGCACTTAGTGATTCTACTCTAGAATCTCAATAAGCGTATCTCTAAGAGTTTTCTGCTATTTCTTTCTAAGGCTGAGTTTATTTGAATGACTCCAGAGGGAGAAATAACTTCATTTAAAATATGTCACAAAAATCTTTAACATTCACTACTTCTTGGCTTCAAATGTTGTATTTTTCCATTATTCATATGACTATATACATTAGTGACAACTATATAAGCAGTGTTGTTCTGTAGTCTATTGGGGATAAATCAGAATGCCACTGTTTAAACAATTTTACGGAAAACAAAAGACATGGATGAATAAGCATTAATTTTATTTTTTTTATATATTTTATTGTAATTAATAGAAGGGTTACATTACATTCACCAGATGGAAGGGGCATTACTTCACATACATTGATACCCTTTCTCATGTCTTGGTCCCCAGCAATAATTTTAACTTAACAGGAGAGCTTATAAATCTGAGAAATCATTTCCAAAGTTGATCTGCAAAGCCTGAACTCTCTATAGTTATATCACCTGTGTCTTTATTTATATATCTTTATCAATGGATACTATAGACTTATAATGTATTCCATGAGAAATGCTAGCATTTGCATATTTGCCACCAAAGTTCCTTTGAGAAAAATAGCAATACCTGAATTGGGCTGATGAGAATTTGAATCTCACAGAAGTAAAGCAGTCTTCAAAGTCTGATCACCACATGGCCCGGGAGGTTAATGGAATGTCTCCTTTATCCCACTGAGAGACAGATGACTCAGAGGTAGGAGCGCCTATGCAAATTTTAGGTCAAGAAAATATAAATTTTTTTGTGGGTAAATGTTCAACGAATAAAAGATAATCTTGAAACTGAATGTGAGCTTGCAGTACAGGCCTTGTTCAGGTTTCTTTCTTTTTGTCGTAGGATAATTGATCGTCACTTGAAAGCTATTTCCTTGCTTATCCAGAAAAGCTGTTTCTCTACCTAGAAAATAAAGGAAAAATAACAAAGTCTCTTTAAAGATTAAAAATATAATTATTTCTTATTGAAATTGAAAAGCTTGTATTATAGTAGGTCATGAGTCATTGCCATTTTTTAAAATTTTTTTCATATATTTTTATTGTAATTAATAGAAGGGTTACATTATATTCACCAGATAGAAGGTGCATTACTTCACATACATTGATATCCTTTCTCATGTCTTGGTCCCCATTTCCCTCACTCCACCCCACCCCTCATCTTGTTTTCCTCGCTTCCCTATCCGACTTCAAATAACCAAATACGCATATATACAATATATCAGATAACCCCATGAAATACTATAACAATATGAGATAGCGATCATTAGGTAATTTACATTCTGTTGGGCCGGTGAGATTTTCTCTCTTAATTGTGGTGAAGTTCTCCACAATTAAGAGTCATTGCCATTTTTAAGAGAATGAACAGTTTGGTTTCAAACTCTGTCATTCATGATGGATAGATTTAGATAGGTGATGTTATGTTCACATGCTCTTCCTTCAGACATGGCTGGCACTGTTTCTCAGGTCTGCTACAAACCCAGTATCCCAGCATTCAAGCTGCTCCCAAACTCTTCTGAGTAACTGGCCAGCGTCTAACGAGAAGGATTAAAAAAATAAATAAAAATCTCCCAAAACAAAACAAAAACAAGGTTGCAGAGCTTCTTTAAGAGACCCATAAAACTTTAAAAATTACGTATTAGTTTACCATTTAGTCTCATAAAATGTATTAAAATTGGTGATATAAAATAAGACATATGGACAAAAAAGCATAACCTTCAAAATATTAAGCCAAACCATGTTTAAAAGATAGTACTCTTTGAATTAGCATTTGATTTGCCTTAAATGATGATGGTATTTTTCTTTATCTTAATTTTATTTTGTTGTAAATAGGATGTAAAGTGGGGTTACAGATGTCTTTGCACTATCTTGACTGGAACCATGTTACTTTATCTGTTACCGTTTATTTGAGGTTATCCTCTGAAGCAAAACTGCAATTTATAATGCTCTGAGTAAACAAATTTAGGGGCTTTGGAGACAACAGATTGATTTATTTATTTAATGCATTACAGATTCTAGTGTAATCTTACTTCATATCACTCTTTAAGAAACTTCGTATTGTTTTTATCTCAAGGCAAATAATTTGTTATATTTTGTAAAATTTTAAAATATTGTTAAAATTTATCTTTTCAAGTTCTAAAATAGGTGATGAATGTAATCAATATAATGTAACAGTAACTTGTAATGTTTTATACAAGTTTGTATAATAACAAGCATATGAATACTTCTGAATATCAATAATAATTTATAACCTAATATAAAACTGATTTAAAATTTAAATAAATATAATAAATTTTTTATTTTCTTGCTTTTTTTTGCCAGTCCTCGGCTTGAGCTCAGGGTCTGAGCACTGCCCTTGGACTTACTCAAGGCTAGAGCTCTACAACTTGAGCCTCAGCACCACTTCTGGCTTTTTTCTATGTATGTGGTACCAAGGAATCGAACCCGGGTCTCCATGCATGCTAGGCAAGCACTTTAACCCCTGGGCCAAACTCCTGACCCTGCATTTTCTTGCTTTAATGATGTACTTTCTAGCAAGGCATTGCAAAAAGGATATAAGAATACTGCAGAAGCTGGGCACAGTGGCCACGCCTCGCCACTCACGAGGCTGAGATCTGAGGATCAAGGTTCAAAGCCAGCCTGGGAACAAAAAGGACCTGAGACTATCTCTAGAAAACGGGAGGTGGGACTTGGCTCAAGGGTAGGCAGTTACCTTGAGCTGCAGAGCTCAGAGACAGCACCCAGGCCAAGTTCAAGTCCCATGACCCACCAAAAAATAACACTGCAGATATGATTACAATATTGTTCAACTTTAGTATATGAAACTTGGAAAATATTCTATCATATCAATAATTTTCTTTTATACATATGACTGTAATGAGGATCTTTTTACTGTTGTAAGATGAGCTATCCTCCCCAATGTTTGAGAGATCACAAAATGAATGTTTGGTATGTTTTATGTGTCTCAGGATGAATGTAGGTAAATAGAAGGAGATAACTGGAAAAATGCTGGCACTCATTTTATTAGCCTATCTGTCAATACTACTGTAGTCACCATGTTTTACTCAACTTAACTGTTGGTATCTGCATATGGCAAGATATGCTTCATGTATGTATTTTGGAAATAAAATGATCCAATCGTATATTCTATGTGCACTTGGAAACCAGGAAACATGAGTAGATAGGTTAGGAAGAGGGAGATGTGAGGATATTAGAAAATGTGTCAAGAATGCATACATATTAAACTGAAACTATTGTGTATAACTATTTGAACATGAATTTTTTTTCAAAAAAAAATAAGTGTTTTCCTGATCCTGGCCATTCTAACTGGAGTGAGGTGGAATCTTAGAGTTGTTTTGATTTGCATTTCTTTTATGACCAGAGATGTTGAACATTTCTTCATGTTTCTATAGGCCATTTTTGTTTCTTCTTCAGAGAAGACTCTCTTTAAGTCTTTGGCCCATCTTTTAATGGGATGGTTGTTACTTTGGAGATTAGTTTTGGAGTGATTCAAATTTTTGAACAGTTTATATATTTTAGATATGAGGCCTTTGTCCGTTGTTTGGTTGGTGAAGATCTTCTCCCACTTTGTAGGCTTCCTAGTTAATTTACTAGCTATGTCCTTTGCCATACAAAAGCTCTGCAGTTTAATGCAGTCCCACTTATCAAGCATTTCTCTGATTTGTTGTGATTCTTGGTCCTTATTAAGAAAGTTTTGACCTGTGCCAAGGAGGCCTAGTGTATCTCCTATACCTTCCTGTAAAGTTTTCAGTGTGTCAACTTTTACCTCCAGGTCTTTGATCCATTTGGAGTTAATTCTAGTGCAAGGTGACAAGGATCTAACTTTAGTTTTCTGCAGGTGTTTAACCAGTTCTGCCAGCACAACTTGTTGAAGAGGCTGTCTTTCCTCCATTCTATTTTTTTGGCTCCCTTGTCAAAGATTAGGTGGCCATAGGTCTGTGGTTTAATATCTGGGTCCTCAGTTCTATTCCATTGGTCTTCAGGCCTGTTCTTGTGCCAGTACCAAGCTGTTTTGATAATTATTGCTCTGTAATAGAGTCTAAAGTTTGGAATTGAAATTCCTCCAGCACTGTTCTTTCTGCTAAGAAGTGTTTTTGCTATATGGGGTCTTTTATTATTCCATATGAAATTTTGAATTTCCTCTTCTATTTCTTTAAAGAATGCCATTGGGATATTGATGGGTATTGCGTTGAATTTGTAGATAGCTCTTGGCAAGATTGTCAATTTCACAATGTTGATTCTTCCAATCCAGGAGCATGGGAGGTTTTTCCATTTCCTTAGTTCTGCTTTAATTTCCTTTTTCAGGGTTTTAAAGTTTTCATCAAAAAGGTCCTTTACATTCTTCGTTAAGCTAATTCCTAGGTACTTTATTTTCTTTGAGGCTATTGTGAAAGGAGTTTCTTTCCTGATTATTGCCTCATTCCTCTCACTGTTGGCGTAAAGGAAGGCAGTTAATTTTTGAGGGTTGATTTTTATAGCCTGCTGCTCTTCCAAAGTTTTGAATCAGCTCAAGGAGCTTGGGAGTAGAGTCTATAGGATTCTTTAAACACAGAATCATGTCATCTGCAAAGAGGGATAGTTTTATTTCCTTTTTCCCTACTTAGATCCCCTTTATGCTTGCTTCTTGCCTTATTGCACTGGCTAGGAATTCTAGTACTATGTTAAAGAGGAGTGGAGAGAGTGGGCATCCTTGTCTCGTTCCTGATTTTAGAGGGAATGCCTTTAGATTTTCACCATTAAGTTTAATACTAGCAGTGGGTTTCTCATACACAGCCTTTATTACATTGAGGAATGTTCCATGGATTCCTAGTTTCTCCATAGCTTTTAACATAAAGGGGTGTTGGATCTTGTCAAATGCCTTTTCCGTGCCTATTGAGACAATCATGTGATTTTGTCCTTGCTCCTGTTGATGTGTTGAATTATATTAAAACGAATAATAACAGATGCTGGAGTGGATGTGGCCAGGAGGGATCACTACTACACTGTTGGTGGGAGTGCAAACTCGTTCAACCACTATGGAAAGCAGTGTGGCAGTGCCTTAAAAGGCTAAACAGAACTCCCATATGACCCAGCAATTCCACTACTTGGCATTTACCCAACCATCCAGAAACAAGGACATACTAAATCCACCAGCACAACAATGTTCATTGCAGCACTATTCACCATAGCAAAGATATGGAACCAACCTAGATGTCCCTCAGTTGATGAGTGGATCAACAAGTTGTGGTATTTGTACACAATGGAATTCTATGCTGCTGTCAGAAAGAATGACATCGCCCTATTTGTTAAGAAATGGAAAGACTTAGAAAAAATCATATTAAGTGAAGTAAGCCAGACTCAAAGGAACTTAGGCTCAATGGTTTCCCTCATTTGTCATAATCAGTAGAAACCTTGGGCTCTCCTAGCAGAGATTTTCAGTAGAGCAAAATCTTGATACATAAGGCCATATAGTATGAAGCCAATTGAAAGGACCTCAGGATATTGAAACAAAAGCCACATAACGAATGATTGTTGTCCTTAATGTACTATGTTGTCTCTCATCTCCTTTGCTGTCCCTTGGTTATCTCATATTGTTATAGTATCTCACTTTGTTATCTGATATATTGAATTTATTTGTATTTGGTTATTTGAAATTTGATAGGGAAGGAGGGAAAAACAAGACTGTCGGGGGATGTGGGAGGGAGGGAAATGGGTACTAAGACATGTGAAAGGGTATCAATGTATGTGAATTAATACACCTTCTATCTGGCAAATATCATGTAACCCTTTTACTAATTACAATAAAAAATGCAAAAAAACTACTGGGAACCATAATAAAATAAAATAAAATAAAAATACGTGTTTTATTAACTACCACACTGTTATAATACACTTTAAACGTACAATAAGGTAGCCTTTAAATTTGAGGTGGTCTTAAAGATAACAAATGAACAGAATTCCAAATTTCTGAAATAGGTGAACTGCTGCAGTTATAGGTATACATTTAGGAAAATTGTATACCTGTTACAAGACCAGCAAGGTAACTTTATTTTGGACACTTTCTATTGAAAATATAAACCATAATTAAAAAATAAAAAATATAGCATAATAAAAACATACCTTTCTCAATTAAATGTATTGGATACATATAAATTTTAAGGAACAAGCAAAAAAAAGGAAAATGGTTGAAAAAATCACTGCTAAGACGCAATACACCTCATTTTTGGTCCTCCAGTATTCAAGAAAAGGGATAATTCACTATAATATTTTCTTACCACTCAAATGCCTCAACCTATACATCTGAAACTTTTTTAAACATTGGTTATATTGCCCAACTACATTATGGAAACAATATTAACAAGACATTATTTTGGCAAATTAAATTGTAAACATGGCTTTTCAACAGGATTTAAAAGGTGACTATCCCTAGAGTTCCATGAACATGAATATTTTTAAAGAGTAAAAAAAGTAGAGAATAAATAAGAATAGAAAAGTATATTATAAGAAAATAATATTGATGGTTTCCCTCATTTCTCTTTTATGCTCTCTCCGTCTCTGTCTCTTGTCTCTGACTCTGTCTTCCCGCTCTCTGATTCTCTCTCTTTTCTTGGTCCGTGAGAATATATTGTTATTTCTAGGTACCAAAAGAGAATGGTTCTGTGACCTTGGTTAATAATAGTTCAAAATGCATTCCCTGAACTAGGAACATATGTGCTTGTAAGAGCATGGCTAGCCAGGAAGCCTGAATTATACTTACACTATACCTTTTCTCAAGGCTGAAATATATGGGCTATGAGTTCTCTTGGGTGAGAAGTAAAGAATTTGCTGTGCAGCATTATTAGAAAAAGAATTTGGAATCAATTGCTTATTAAAATCTCCCCCCTAAAATATTATATAGATATTTTAAGATTAGGCAGGCAAAATATGCATCCCTATGTCCAGAGACTTAGTAACTTAATAGTTACAATATCTCTTTTTTTCATATATTTTTATTGTAATTAATAGAAGGGTTACATGATATTTGCCAGATAGAAAGTGCATTAATTCACATACATTGATTCCCTTCCACCTGTCTTGGTCCCCATTTCCCTCTCCCCAACTCCTACCCCTCATCTTGTTTTCCCCCTTCCCTATCCAATTTCAAATAACCAAATACAAATATAACCGATATATCAGGTAACAAAGTGAGATACTGTAACAATATGAGATACCCAAGGGACAACAAAAGAGATGAGAGATAACATAATACATTAAGGACAACAATCATTCATTATATGGCTTTTGTTTCTATATCCTAGAGATCCTTTCATTTAGCGTCCTACTATATGGCCTTTTGTATCAAGGTTTTTCTCTATTGCAAATCTCTGCTAGGAGAGCCCAAGGTTTCTACTGATTATGACAAATTAGGGAAACCATTGAGCCTAAGTTCCTTTGAGTCTGGCTTACTTCACTTAATATGATTTTTTTCCTAACAAATGGGGCGATGTCGTTCTTTCAAGATGTGGCATTTGTATACAGTATCTCTTGACAAAAGCTTTCCAAACAATGCAATGAGAAAGAGCTGAGTTATAGTATTCCTTATACATGTTCTCTCATTTCAAATTTGTAAGAATCAGAAAGATGGATATTATTAGACCCTCTTCACAAATGCAAAAGATACAGATTTGAGAAATTAAGAATTTTTTAATTCTACAGAGCGTCTCCACTATGTCATTTGAAAGAACTTTTATTCTATGCAAAAATATTTAGATTCTATATTAAGATTCTGTATGTTAGCAGGCATCTTTCTCTCATAATTTCTTATTTTTATATGTGAATATTTAAGTTGAGGATACTGAGCAAATCTGTGCTCTGGCTACATTTTGGTGAGATAAGATTTATATTTTCTGTGATAGGATTTGTTTTTTTCATATATTTTTATTGTAATTGTAATTGATAGAAGGCTTACATTATATTCACCAGATAGAAGGTACATTACTTCACAAACATTGATATCCTTTCTCATGTCTTGGTCCCCATTTCCTTCTAGAAACTCTAGTTATATACAGAAAAACAATCAATATTGTTTATTCTTCATATTTATATATTTATGATAGTTTAAAATTCCTACTTTTGGATATGCTATTACTTTTGGATTATAATGAAATTCCAATTAATGAATGATAAAATATGCCTCAAGAAATTTTCCTTTTTTCTTTTCTTTATTTCTTTTCATTTTTTTTCAATTATGAAGCTTGATCTCAGAGCCTGAATTTTTCACTTTTGTCTAGCAATATACTACTTGGAGCCACAGTATCACTTTCCGTGTTCTAGTGGTTAACTGGAGATGAGTCTTCTGGGCTTTCTTGCCTCAGCTGGCTTTTAATTTATTCCTTCCTAAAGATTCTGTCATCATGGGTATGTTGACCTGCCATGGTTCTAATAATTCAGAATTTCCTACTCTGCTTTGCTTTATTTTTTGTAATTACCTGTACATTTAGTAGCTTTTCTATATTAGCACTATAAGCATTACAAAACACATAAAATATTTTTGTCTCTAGTTTTTTTTTTTTCTTTTTGTGGGTCATGGGGCTTGAACTAGGCCTGGGAGCTGTCCATGAGCTCTTTAGTTCAAGGCTACTCCCCTTTGCTTTGTCCCTGAGCTTTTCAGCTAAAGGCCATTGCCCTATCCCTTGGCCTGGGCATTGTCTCTGAGCTCTTCAGTTCAAGACTACCACCCTACCCTTGAGTCAAGCCCCACTTCCCGTTTTCTAGAGGTTAACTGGAGATAAGAATCTCGGGTCCTTTTGTGCCCGGGCTGGCTTTGAACCTTGATCCTCAGATCTCAGCCTCCTGAGTAGCTAGGATCACAGACATGAGCCACCACGCCCCCTTGGCTCTAGTTTTGAGGCATATGTTATACCTTTTTTTGTACAATAAACACAAATATCTTCCATGATGACTGGTTCATTACTATGGCATATTAGTGTAGCCTTCAATTCATATTCCTCATGTTTCTCAACGGAGACAAACAAAAAATTCATTGCAGGACAAATTCATTTGATTAGATTAATTATTGGCAATGGTCTGGGGCCACAATTGTGAAAGCTGTCCTGGCCACTAGAAAATACTTGATAGTATAAAAATCATGTGGTTGTCTGGGAGTGTGTCCTAATGGTAGAGAGCTTGCCTAGTATGTAGGAAGCCCTAGGTTAGATTCTCCAGTACCACATACACAGAAAAACCCAGAAGGGATGCTGCTCAAGTGCTAGAGCACCAGGATTGAGAAAGCCCAAGGACAGTGTCGAGGCCCTAAGTTCAAGGCTTAGAACTGGCAAAACAAACAAACAAATAAAAAAGATTTAAAAATCATGTGATTACATTTTAACTGATGACCACTCTGTTCTGATGTTCACCCATTACAACTGGTTTGTCTATAGCTCAAACTGAAGCTCCATATATTATAATTTATGTTAGGCACATCTATTCTATTAAACATTGAACGATGAAGTATGTTTATTTTCCATTCCTAGAAATGTAGTTCCTATGAAGCCTGAACTTTATATAAATCCATTGAATGGAAGAATGAAAAATAATGGAATTACCATATATTTTTATAGAATAGTGCAGCATTAAGGGAACACAATAAAATGAAGCACTTCTAAGAAATAGAAAACACAAATTTAAGTGTCAGAAAGTGGTTTCAAGCCATGTTTCAGATTTCCTAGAAGGTATAGATAAATGTTGAAAATATATAATTACAAAGAACAAACTCACATGCTTTCTTTTTATTAGAAGAAATATACATAGGAAATTCCTGTATGTAGAAAGAGTAGTAGTAAAAATAAATATGTTAACTTGACTTTTTATAAATTTACATACACATATAAGTATTTCAATCTCCAAGTACTAGTTTAAAGGCTGTGTATGTGTGTATATTGTATGTGTGTGTGAAGTGTCATATAAATGACAATAAAGCAAGCTTGCAAGTTTTAGTCAATTATTCACGGTAAGTGAACTTAATATACAGTTGAATATGGCATAATTAATGATCCTAGAAAATAACATTTTGGCTTTAAATATTAACAGTGTGGAGAGAGTAGTACGAAGTATAGACATAAAATACATAGAAAAATACAGTTTTTGAAACTCAGCATTTTGGCCAAGAATACAAAGGAAAGGGGGAAAACAAGATTATTGGGTGGAGGTGGGAGGAGGGAAATAGGAACAAAAACATGACACAAGGGTATGAGAAATAATGTATCCATTGCCTGATGAATGTGAATGTAACTGTAACTCCTCTATGTTATCCTGACAATAAAATACACAAAAAATATGAGTAAGTAAAAATGTAATAAATATGTAATCCTTTATGAGTCCATAGTACAATACTTTTGAATATGATTTTTCTGTATTTGTATACATCTGCCACTTTATATATTTTTATTTGCCCACTCAAGGTTTCTCCTTGATTGTTACTAGTATTTTGATAAGAAACAGTGAACTGAGGATAATCTTCCTTAAAGTAAATATGATTCTTCTTCTGCCCCAATAACAATGCTCAAGACTGAATAAACATATCTAAATCCTTTAGGGAAATTCATTCAATGTGAAATTGAATAGATGTTCTGATAACTGCCAAACATATCTCCTCTGAAAAGAAAATTCAACATATCCAAACTTGAACCTATTCCCCAATCTTCTTCCCTTGCAATGGCAACAGAATTTATCTGATACCATGTAAACACCCTCCTAGAGATCTACCTTTCTTCTTTTTCTGTGCTGTCCCATATGAAAGCCTCAGTTTTCTTATCTAAAAAAACTGAAGATTGCGAACATAAAGCATCATAAAATCCCAAAGAGCATTGACATGTGGTAGACATTATAGAATACTAGTTCTTTTTGTCAGGTAATTAATGAATTTTATTCAAATTCTTATGTTACAAATGCAATAAAAATATCTTAGAGAAGTTGAACATATTTTTCCCACTGCCATATAAGTAGTTGCTGGAGTTTTTAGTCTATATCCAATCTGTTTATTTTAGCTTTCTTTTCTTTCAGTCCTGAAGCTTGAACAGTGTCTGGACACTGTCCTGGAGCTTTCCCAAGGCTTTCCCTCTGCCACTTGAGCCACAGCAGCACTTCCAACTTTTTTATTCTGAGTATGTAGTACCAAGGAATTGAACCCAGGGCTTCATGCAGGTTAGGCAAGCACTCTATCACTAGGCAACACTCCTGGTGTCCCTGTGCTCATAGATTTAACCTATATACACAACTGCTCTTAGAAAAATAACCATATTATTTATGATAATGGTTTTATTTTATGCATGTTGATAATATCAATATTGGATTTGGATTCATTGAAATAATGAAATGATAGAAAGACAGAGAAGAAGCAAGGTACAGGGAAAGACAAGACTGGAAAGCATCTAAAAATTTGAATTCAATGTGACTGAAAAATAAGTGAATGCTTGCTACTCAGATTAGGTTTGTTCTATGAATATGAGCTCGACTTTAACTTTACAGAATGATATTTGAGAAAGAAGTAACGAGGCAATGCTTGATACTACTATTGAATCGCAGATATTTTTATTCAACTTCTATTCAATTTGTAAAAAAAAACTTTCAGGGCTTATATTTCTCAGTTCGTCACATTTCCTTTGTTGTTAGCTTAGACGTGAATAATGTGTCAAAATTCTAATATATCATGTTTTCAAGCCTATTCTATCATTCCATGTTTGAAATAAATTGTTGCATATTTCTGCTGAAACACACATGTTTGGTTCCCTGTCAAAATCTCCCTATATATTTGTTCTCCTTAGAAAGCCAAAAATATCTGAGTCAATCCTCTTTTTAGTTTGTAAATATTTTCTGTGGTTTTGTTCTTGTTTATTTATTCCATACTCTAAGCATATAAACCTAGCAATATAATCTATTTGCTTGTATTTGTTCATCCTATTAAACTGCCTTTTAAGGACAAGGAGCAAATATAAACAGTAAATCTCAAGCCACTTATTGCAATGGCAGGCAGCAAGACTGCACAATAAATTCAAGTGGATGACAAATAGTGGAGTTTTGGGAGCCATGAACAAAGATAAGGAGCTTCGAAAGCTGGTGCCCCACGACTCCTGAGCAACTTCCCTTCCCCCTGGAAAAACATTTTTGTTAAGGTCAGGAAATCAACTTTTGCATTGCTTAGCTCTGCAGCATTCTCTTTCCTACAGTGCAAGGAGCATAATGCTTAATATTGATTTTACTCTGATGATTGCTTAACAAGCATAGTTATGCCTAAGTGACTGATGAGATGAGTGACTTGCCAAGGTGGCAAGGAGACAAAGAGCTGGATGTGCTGTAACAGTAAAACAATTAAGATAAAATATATTGACTAGTCTTTTCCAGTGTTGACTGGCTGAGTCAAATATTGTATCTTTTTGTAGAAGAAGGAAAATAAACTGCAGAGGGATAGCAACATACCATTGCAATAGTCTGTGTTTTGAATCAGGTTCCAAACTGATTGTGCTTTTCCAAAATAATTTACTTTTCTAGAGTGAAATCGAATTGATTTATTTTAGAGCACATGGCAATTGTCATATTTAGGCCTCTGCCTTATAGGAAATATAAGAATTTAAGAATCATTCTCCATATTTGACAGCAAAATTCATGATTTTCTTCCAAAAAACAAAGTTCACATAATTTTTCCTGATTAAAAATGACAAAACCATGTTATTCACTTCTGAGACAGATCACAAGTTTTGCAATGAAAAATATTTGATATATAGGCATATCAATATCAATGTTTCTAATTATGTAAGTATAAACAGGGAAGATAGTAGAAAAGTGCACAAAATGCCAAACCATTTGCTTAGGATTTTAAAATATGTTATATGCCTAGTACCATTATTCCTAGTGTAGATGTGGCAAAAAGATTAATATTCAGCTTAATTGGGTGAAGAAATTACATAGATAAAATAAATGGCTTGAAAAAAAACCTGCCCTGAAAAGTAGGTTCACAGCAAGACCCAGCACTAAATAAAAGTTCATTTTAGTAGTCATCTCCATGATTTCTGAATCCCCTTCTGAAAACCATTCAAAATTTGGTTCCAGTCATGCATTATTTATACTCTATTACACCTCCAGTCATTTATTAGTTTTAATATACAGCCATTCATTTAGATTGTAAAACTATTTGTATGAAGTCTCCAGTTCAAGTAAGGTCATGCTCAAATCTTTTTTTTTTACATTTTAATTGTCTTGAGTGACAAAAATAATTGGGTTCAACCTGATATTTGAGGAGCTTTAAGCAAGTTGACTACAATGATTATTCAATGTGGTGTTCAGTGCTTACAGAAAAACTTTGTGGCACACATTGCTAGAAGGAATGTCTGGTTAACCAGAAAATAAAATGCAAATTTCCCTTTATAACCAAGATGATAATGTTAATACCAGTATTAATGGAGCTTCTTCCATTGCCAGGTGACATGGAATATACAAGATGTAAGCTAGATTTCACTCTACAAAACACTTTTTCAGTTACTGTACATCCAGAAATGTGTAAAAAAAAATTATCAGAAGGGCACTAAGATAACATGCTACAAGAACAAGAAAACTCAATTTTGCTGTTCTATGTTCATGAACATTGGACTTTCCTACAAGGCACACATTTGTGTACCACATTTCTGTCAGCCGTCATTAACACTAAAAAAATTAGGTTAAGAATCTTGTTTTACACACTTACTAATTAACTATCACAGTGTTTTTGTATCTTAGTTTTTTAGGAGTAGTTATAGGGCATTTTTCAATTGCAGACTGAAACAAACAACACTAAAAAAAGTCAAGCTGAGATAATCATTGTATAGACTGGGTAATGCAACATTTCAATATTGCTAAAATATGGTAAATCTGAAAAGACAGTGAATTGCAGTATCAGAGAAAAGTCAAGGTTGTCCATTCATCTTGTCTCCACAAGATGCGTCATGATTTCATTTTCATTGTACATTTATAATCAACTGGAAATAAATATAGAAAAACTTTAATGTTTTTCTTGTGTGTTTGTTTCTTGAGCCAGTGTTTTTATGTAATTTGGATTACCCAGGAACTGGAAATCACTTTTCTCAATGCTGGAACCACAGACATATTTCACCATACCTAGATTTCTTTGATCTGACAACAAGAATAAAACAAAAATAGTTAAATATAGTTTTGTCACATTATTTGATGTGTAACACTTTAACCACAAAATGATGTGATGTTAAATCAATTGGGTCAATTATACCTAGTGGGTCAGATAATATAAAGTATATTTCTATTTATGACAATTTTCTATTTTTTGATCAAATTAAATCTAATTCATTTTATATAGATTAACAAAGATATTAATAAACTACTGCCTATTTTACAAGTAAAATTTTACACTTACCTAGTATACAGTTATTTTAGTGCATACCTTTCTCCCAGTTATTTCTATCACAAGACCTTTTTCTATTTTCATAATCAAAGGTTAGAAATGTATTGGTTTCTAAAAGAAAATACTAAGAAATATACTATACTGCAAAAAGCAGGAGGAAATATCTAAAGGTAAACTTTATGAATAATCTATTTTTGTGAAGCTATTTCTTCCAGAAGCAAAATATATTTTATCACAAAAAAGCTCTCATTCAAGCCTATAAGCACAACATGAGTGTGTTATGAATAAATAAAAGAACAGTATCTCTAAGAATGTAATTCATTCTCTAAGGAGAAAATCCTGGTACATTCAAACCACATTGTTTGGTGGCCTTTCCAAGAGACTTAAAAATAAAAGCTATTCTAACAATAACACTGACTTTATTTTTTAAATTATGAATGTATATTCCTTTAAGTTGCATTTTTCATAATTCAGTACATACTTAGAATGCTTCAACAATGATAGGGAACAGTAAGGTAAAAGGAGAGTATACATTCTGTAATTTTCTATCAAAAGTACAATAAAAGAAGTACAGTATGGTTTAAGAAAAAAATAATACTTCTTTCATGGCAGGAGTCAACACAAGCATCCTGCTATTATTAGCTGTTGAATGGATGACAATTTTCAAGTGTCAGTAAACACAGACAGAAAAGTCATCCATCACTCTGTCCGATGTTTACAGGTACATGGGGTCTCCCAGGAGGCCAGAGCTGTGCCTAAGGCTCTTACTCCTTCCATTATGATTTTCTCCCTTTTTTATTATCTTTGGTTATTGACTGAATTTTTATCAAAGGTCAAAGTACAAGTTTAATGCTTGAAGGCATGGTGTTTTGAGTCCTGAGAAACTGTCAGACAAAATAAAGGATTTCCACTAACAAACTTCTACTTTCAGGTTCATCAGTCTCTTTACAAATTAAAAGATAATCATAAGATAAGTATATTCCTTAGTTGGACTTAGATAAATTTATATAATTTATATATAATTATATATTTATATATAATTTATATATAATCATAAGATAATTATAAGGTAATTATATTTCTTAGCTGTATTTGGACTGGATTTGTTGTTTCTTGACAAGAACATCAAGGATAATTAATTAATTAAAATTAGTTACTATGGTGCATGTCACCATATGAAGACATTATTTTGCCCTGCACCTAACAAAATTGACTTTTTCTCTTAAAAAAATAGTGTGTATTATGGTGACCCACTGTTTGTGTAATAGTGATTTTTTTCAGGATTATATGATAATATTTAACCTAGCTACCATAATTACCATTTTCTCTCTCCAAATAAAGAGATAGTATAAAACTTGTCGCATAAGAAGCAAAGGTGAGGAAAGAGCTAAAATGACATTGAACTTGTCAGTTTTAACATGTTCCCTTCATATAAACTTCTCTCCCACCTGAGAAGTAAGTGTTTCACTCTAGTTCTTTCTTATATATTATTTGCCTTTAAATTTTCATCTATTTTTAACTAGAGTACAGCTTTCTCAACAAGTGATACAGAGCAAAGTAGGTAAGAAATAAATCTGCTAAAGAGAATATTTTTCTTCAGTCAAATATTTCAAAACCAGGGCACATTTTGTGTGTCTGCTATGTAACTAAAAACGTAAGCCTCAGGGGCTGTTTCTATAATCATTCAGAAAATTGAGGAAGTGTAACCATAGAACAATCCTAAATGAAGGACTCTATCTCTGACAAACACAGGCCTCTTTTTCTGGGCCATCAGAAATGTATTCCCTCTTTGGTCTGGGTGAAAATCTTGAGGCAGAGTCATTTCATGTGTCTGACTTAGCTTGGCTCAGAGGTGGATGCAGGTTGTCTGTGGTTGTGGTGTTTTGGTTACATTTTTGTTTGTAGTTTCCAAAACAGCCAGATGGCAAAGAGGGCAATCTGGTCCCTTCTCCAGAACCTGATTGGCTGATGGTTTTCTGCTCCAGGCTAGTGGGCATAAGGAAAAACTGTTCAAATGGCCTTGCTTTTGACAGTTTTAATCATTCACAGAAAGCATTAAACGAGTACTTACCATAAATACTTAAGAAAGCTCAAATAATAATTCTAATACCATTTAACAGTAATTAATACCCTTTAATGATCCTTAATAGTACTTAACTCCTAACTCAACATCCAGGAAAAAGAGTGTAGGGGGAGGGGGGGGAGACTAGGTCCTTTAGACCTCTTTTACTAGAACTCTTCCCCCAAATCTACATGTCTCACAGCCACAGTCAGCAACATTTGTTACTGTTGTTGTTAATCCCATATTTCTCCTACCTCAGGTCAACTCTGAAAGCCCACTGAGATTACACAATGCATACGCTTAATGTGGTTTAATATGATGACAGAAACTTTTCAATTGAAAGGCAAATTTTAAGATTTTCTAAGAACTTGCATGAGAATTGGGTTATTGTCAAGCCTACTTCATTTCAATGACTCAAGCAATAAAAACCTATACAAGGAAAAAAATATGATGAAAATCATAACCTGTCCTTTCTGTAGTCTTGTAATCTCTTTGCATGGTTTCATCCAGATAGTGAAGCAAATAAAAAGGGAATCAGGACAAAATGGAATCAACCACTATGTTATTACCCCAGACATTTACATAAAATGCAATATAATGAAGACATTTCATGCGCTGGATTCGTGACACAGGATCATCCATTTTTCCTTTGACTGAAACATATAAGTGAAACAAAGAAACACTATAAAAGATTAGCCTAAGCAAACTGTAGCTTTCATTAATAATTCTGAATAAATAAGATTTTTGTGTGTGTGTTGGAGGGGGTCATTTGGCTACAAATTGGCCTGGGCACTCTCCCTGAGCTCTTCAGCTCAAGGCTACCACCCTATTCCTGGGCCCGGGCATTGTCCCAGAGCTCTTCAGCTCAAGGCTATGGCTCTACCCTTGAGCCAAGCCCCACTTCCTGTTTTCTAGAAGTTAATTGGAGATAAGAGTCTCAAGTCTTTTTGTGCCAGGGCTGACTTTGAACCTTGATCCTCAGATCTCAGCCTCCTGAGTAGCTAGGCTTAATGGCATGAGCTGCTGCACCCAGCAAGATATTGTGATTGTTTTGAAAATTCTGTTCACCAGGGTAATATTTAAGAGATAAAAATAAAAGGATAAAATTAAATTAAAAATCTACAAAAGAAAATGGAAGAAACAGATCTAAGTGTATTTTCACATATCCATAGCTGCATGTGTGTATTTTTGTGTGAATCAGTGTACATGTGTATGTTAGGTAAAAAATAGATAATGGTATCATAGCACTAATTCAAAACCCTTCTATTTACTCACTGAGAATGAACTTATTTAAGTTTTCTTTACTGTAGATAAAACTATGCAATAAACAAAATAAGAAGCTGGGTCTTGGGCACAGTGGTTCACCTCTGTAATCCTAGCTATTCAGGAAGCTGAAATCTGAAAATCATGGTTCAAAGACAGCCTGGTTAAGATCAGTGAGATCCTTATCTCTGATTTACCACAAGAAAACCAAAAGTGATACCTTGTCTTCAAGTGGTAGGGCACTCACCTTATGCAAACGAGTTCAGGGACAGCACCTAGGCCATATCAAGACCAACAGAAATAAAAATAAAATAATAAGATTGCTGGGCGATTCCTGAGTGAATAGCAAAGGATAAACAAGTGTTTGAAATGATCCTGACTTGAACATTTATACTAATATTAGACCAGCTACCAAATATATAGTAGTTAAATCAGAAAATGTGCTTGCACTAGCTCCAAAATTACTGACTTCTTAAGACAGAGACTTTTCCCCAGCACTGTGAGAAATGTCTCATTCCTTTTAGAGTATTTTAAAGAAATCCTTGAATGTACATTTTGTTTCTTTGTTTGATTAGCTAGTTAGCTAGATTTATTTTTATAAGATGGGGTCTACCTATAGAACACCACTCTAGCAAACTTCTTGCTTCAGCTGGCAGAGCCCAGGGATTACTGCTATACACAAACAAATCCAGCTTATATTTTAAAAGAATTCAAATAATTTTAAAAATCCTTTACTAATAAACAAAACTGGCCTAACATATGTTATATGACTTTTCTATTTTGTTCCTAAACTTCCTTTCCTTATCTTCACATCATGTAACTCCTGACTAGATATCACTAAAATTATTTGCTATTAACACTTTAGTGATAATCCCTTCTGTATGTAAATATCCTCAAATCCATGAACTTCTCATTCGCCTTGCTAGAAATCAGTCTATCTAAAATTGGATGTCTATTTGCTAAATTTATTTATTTACTGAATAGTGCAATTGCTAATCATAGATACTTAATAAAAATGCAATAAAGTTTGCTTTTCTTTTAATTTTCTTATTAAAAATATACAAAGTGCCTGCACTCATTTTAATGGTTTTGGTAACAGATGTTCTCTTTATATGACAGGCTGCACTGAAGGGATCTAGCTAGCTAGGCTAGCCTCAAGCTCAAGATTCCTTTTCCTGGGTCTCCCAAGTGCTAGAATTACAGGTTTACCTCCCATTCTGGGCTGACATTTTATTTTGGTATTTTTAATTTTTGTAAATTTTCTTTTCTAATTATTATTTCTATTGTTCAGTAAAAAGATACTATGGAAGATTATGAACAACATATATGTAATATTTTTGACATTTATTTTAGAATAAATATCTTAGCATCAACTAAGTTATTTTCATCCTACACTCTTTGTATGATTACATTAGTATTGACATATCCTAGTCAAACATGTTTGTTATCTTTGTGGATGAATAAATGTTTGGTTTTGTTTATGTAAGCTTATGTTTATGTGGGATATTTTATCAGCATGGACCACTATGTTTGTTTTATTTTTAAGATCCATCAGTTTGTTCTAAGTTCTTTCCTGGACACTTTCTAATGCATGTGTATGAATATTCATAACATATTGCAATTTTACAAATGTGCTTGGGTAGGCAGCAATAATTGCTGCAATATGTTGAGAGTTAAATTAACTGAAGAAAACAAAAGTGACAGGAACTAATTAAAAAACTGGAACAAGAGTGAATGAGGATGTTTTAAGTGCCTTATAAAATGGTTAGTAGTCAGTTTTGTGATAGAAAACATATTATATTCAACAGATTATTTTTGTTCACAATGCATCCGGTATTTGTTTCCTTTTTGCTAATTATTTTGGCATTAATAAATATATAAAAATAATTAGTTGGAATGAGTGTATTTGTGTTGTGCCTGGAAGAACTCTGGTTTTAGGGAAGAATAATTAATAATTAAGTAACCAACTCAATAGACATTTTATTATATCTGCAATGTATAAATAGTCTGAATAATTTAAGGAATTAAAGGCTGAGTAAAATGCTATGTTTGACAAACGTTACTACACTGTTAGTTAGACATGATAAGATGGGCTTGAAAGGTAAGTTTAAAATTAATCTTTGAGATTAATTTAAATCTCTCTTAGAAGCAACACAGAAGCTCAAAGAAACCGATAAAGTTTGATATTGTTGGAGAGCAAGTCATTATCGAGGGAGATTTAAGTTGAAGGAAATTTTATGGAGAGAGACTAGGAGCACAGAACAATAAAAATGCACCGTGTTCCCAGAACTACATACTTATTCTTCTTTGGCACGAATCAAGAATTAACTGCTCTGGTCTTCTAAGCAGTTCACAGTTACATGCATTACTGAGTTTAGCCTGGAAATAGTTTTTAGACACAGATATCAACCTTTTCTTTTATTTTCCTCCATGATGGCACTGGTTTCCAAAGACTCAAAATAGAACTCCATAATGGAAGGGCTATGATTGTACAATGTTTCTTTTTAATGAGCTTTATTTAGTGACTTCTCATCACAGTCACTAAATGAGAAGGAAAACAGTCACAAGACAAAGAAAACTCCATGTGAATTCCTGTATTAAAAAAGGTAATATTATAAAATCAGTTCTTATCAAATTAATGAATGGAGAATCGTCAATTTCTTCAATATGAAAAATGAAACATAGAAGATCACCAGGGTAAATATATATATATATATATATATATCAACCTGGAAAAACAGATTAAATATAGGCATGAAGAGAACTGTGTTTAGAGGAAGGTTTTGGAGTTTATTTTCTGGGAAATAAGGTAAAATGAGATGGAATAAACACAATTTCTGGCTCAAAGATAGTTTGGTTAATGAAACGAGTGAGGAGTGAGGGAAAAAAATCCATGAAATGTAGAAATTTTAAAAACAAACTCTACAAATATTTGTAAAAGTAAATGAAAGGAAGGAAACAAACATATCTATCAATAAGTGAAGACAGTAAAGTGAGGAACACAGTGTCATAGTTTGGGAAAATAAAATTCAGGCAGGTTAAAAATTTGATTTTGACCACATAATGGCCAAAGAAGGCAATTACCTTTGGTTATGGTTTATTTAGTGCCAGTTACTTAAAATGTGTTAAGTAGTAAGCATATACTTAGAAGTATTCAGTGACTGGACAATGGCTGAAGATAGAATATAAAGATAGAATATGTTGCATTATTTATTTTAACCTTTGGATTTTCCTGATGAGAAACTGGAGTCTGGATACGAACCAAAACCAAATTCTAGTATACAAAGTACACTTTGATTGATTCATTTTTATTGTTGTTTTTGGAAGCCTCACTATACAGCCCAAGATATACTCTTAGAACATTTTACTCTTTTACCCTTTCTTGTCAGCCACCAAAAGTGTCAGGATTACAGGTGTATTACCAGCACAACCATGTTTATAGCAGCATTATTCACTATAGCTGAGATATAGAACTAACCCAGATGCCCCTCAGTAGATGAATGGATCAAGAAAAAGTATTATATATATGTATATACACATATAAATATATACATATATATAGGGATTCTATGCTGCCATTAGAAAGAATAACATCACGCCATTTGTAAGGAAATGGAAAGACTTAGAAAAAAATCATATTAAGTGAAGTAAACCAGACCCAAAGAAACATAGACTCCATGGTTTCCCTCATGTAATGATTAGTATATTTCTAGGATTATGCTAGCAGAGGATCACAATAGATGAAATGCTATATATATATATATATATATATATATGTCCATATAGCATGATGCTAGGCAAAATGAACTCCAATATATGGAAACAAGAGAATTATCTTTGTGGTTGTTGTTTTTAATGTACTATGTGAACATTAAAAAAAAGAATTACAGTGGTAATTGTGTATCAGTATTGGAAATTCATATCACTTGGTATAGTTATGTGCAACTATGTCTCTTAAAAATGGTCTCAATGTTATTATTATGTTTTGCAGAATTTCCATAAAGGAAAGAGGAAACTAGAAGTTGAAAGAAGATTGCTACTTATTATAATATGAGAGTGTCTTCATGCATCTTTCTTCATTGTAGATACAAGAGGAATGCTGTCTGTCAGATATTTCATTCATTGGCATGCACTTAAAAATAATTTAAATTTAATTTTGTGATTGATATATGAAAATATAAATTTGTACGTATTCATTATGTTCCATGTAATTGTGATGTTTCAATTTCTATATATTATGTATTTAAATTATGGAAAGCATAGCAATTTCCTTAGAAATGTATTATGGCAACAATTCCAATAATTTCTTCAAATGTTTTCATGTATACACTATATAGATACTACCTACAGATCTGATACTATGCAATAGGATCTTAGAAATTCTCATCTCTGCCTAACTGTAAGTTTGAACTTATTGACCATTTCTCCAGCCTACCTAGTTCTCTCTTGCCTTAGCCTCTGGTGATCATCAATCAATATTCAACTTTTGAGGGTGAGCATTTCAGACTCTTCATTCCAAGTGACATTGTGTGGTTCTTGTCTTCCTGTGCCTGGCTTATTAGATTGTAAGATTTCCTGTTCTACCCATGCTACAAATATCAGGAGTCCATTCTTCATTATGAGTGAATAGCACTCCATTGTGTGTATGTCTGACAGCTTCTCTCTGATTTCTGTCTGCCTCACCACATTTTCTCTCCTATATTACCTCTCTGGGGTTAATTAAGGTAAAAATGAACATTTGCCTTCTAACAATAGTATGTACACACTAATGCACACAATGTTTTCTGGCTTTTACCCTAACATCAAAAGAGTTTTACATATTATATCTTACACTGCACTATGGCCCTATTTGCACTGAAACATAACTCTTTTCTCTTAAAAATAGGATTTTTTTTAAAGAGATGCCAATGTTCAACACACTGTCAGGGAACAATCAATATTTAACAGGGCCTGTAATTGCTGGAAGCTTATATATTTCTCTCTTTTGATATGCTAAACTTTAATGAATCAACCAACAGTATCTATCTTATCCTACTTGACTAATGATCTCTCCAATTTATTGCTGAAAATACAATTATTAACTGAAAAAACTGTACAGAATATTCTTAATACAACATTCCACGTTCAGTCACTTGCTCACAGAGATGAAAATTTGGTATATAGACACTCCACATTGACTTTGGTAATTGCTTTAGCTCACTTTAGTTGTCACCATTATAGAGAGGTGACTTCAGCATTAGCATAACAATGGATCTTGACCTTGACAAAGTATAAAAGGTGATGTTTCCCAATAGAGTAAGTTTTGTGGACCAGAAGAATGACTATAAGGAAAACAGTAGCAAATATCCTCGATTAAAGATTGTATTCTAGGAAACAAGCTATTTACAGGGAAAAAAACATGTGATCGGTTATTTCCAAAAAGATTCTTCCTCAAGAGGTCAGAGCTGGAGAGTGGAGTGATTAAAATCATTTTAGATTCAGTATTTTCTTTCTTGGTGGGAAAAAATTTCTAATAGCATTCCGCATAGATAAATCTTTGTGATTTGCTTATAGTTACTTGCGAGGAAAATGTGTAACCTCATTAATCTTAAAGTTTTCTACATCTTTCATTGAATACTTAAGTAGAAACTCCATAATGATAACATTCATAACCACGCCTTAAATATGCATATAAGATAGTTAAATTATCAATATCCTGGGATGCATCATCATGAACTTAAAGCACAAACACTGTGCAAAATTTTCTCAAAGAAGATTGAATGTTGATGCTTGTAAAATTATTAGGACAAAGTTGAGCACTAGTTAGCTGATCTGGAATTATGACACTTTCCTGCAATTTCGTTGGATTTTTATGTAATTAGAGCTATAAATACATGTTTATAAAGTTGGGATCAACAATATGGGGTTAACAGGGGTAAGATTTTATTTTAATTTTACCACCAAAGCAATAGGCATAATTATAGAAAATCAAATATAACCTCACCATTGTTACAATTAAACTTCCATTAACTTCTAGGCTGTAATATCAGACCATGTTGACATAATGTGCTACAAACATCTTCACCATTTCAATATTACTTTAATTTTTATAGCTTTTATCTTTTTTCTTTGGAAAAATCCAAATCTAGCCTGGTAGAGAGAAATTTAGGCCAGATTTTAATAGTGCATAATATATCACTGATAAATGAAGCTGAATCTTACTCTGTTACAATGAATTCTCAAGTTTTTAGTTTTTCTTAATATATTGATTTAAAGTGCCTGAGAGAAGTTTGACAAATAGTGGGCAAATGCATTAATTAATTAATGAACACATGCAAAAATGGAGCCAGATAATTTGAGTGTATGGATAGAACCAGCAAAGATGAAGAAGAAGAATGAAGGGGTGGCATTGTATATGGCCTATGTATCTAAGTTTTGCTCTATTGTAAATCTCTGCTTGGAGAGCCCAAGGTTTCTATTGATTATGAAAAATGAGGGAAACCATTGAGGCTATGTTCCTTTGAATCTGGCATACTTCACTTAATATGATTTTTTCTTAGTCTTTCCATTTCCTTATGAATGAGGCAATGTTGTTCTTTTTGACAGCAGCGTAGAATTCCATGTGTATAAATACCACATCTTGTTGATCCACTCATCAACTGAGGGGCATCTGGGTTGGTTCCATATCTCTGCTATGGTAAATAGTGCTCCAATGAACATCATTGTGCTAGTGTAATTAGCATGTCCTTGTTTCTGGATGCTTGGGTAAATGCCAAGTAGTGGAATTGCTGGGTCATAGGGGAGCTCTATGTTTAGTCTTTTGAGGAACCACCATACTGCTTTCCATAGTGTTTTAATGAATTTGCACTCCCACTAACAGTGTAGTAGTGATCCCTACTGGCCACATCCCTTCCAGCATCTGTTGTTATTAGATTTCTTGATCTCTCATTTCTTTTGCTGTCCCTTGGTTATCTCATATTGTTACAGTATTCCATCTGATAATCTGATATATTGTATATATGTGTATTTGTTTATTTGTAGGGAAGGGAGGAAAACAAGATGGGGGAGGTGGGAGGAAGGAGATGGGGACCAAGACATGAGAAAGGATATCAATGTATGTGAAGTAATTCATCTTCTATCTGGTGAATATAATGTAACCCTCCTATTAATTACAATAAAAATATACGAAGAAAAAAAGAATGAAGGGGTGGCATTGATCAAGCTGCATTGTACTTATACACTTGTTGAATTAAAAACCTTTTCTAAAACTACATAAAATTAAAAGAACATCTTACAGAGATATCTTTAATTTTAAAAAGTCAAATTCAATCCAGTCCAAGGGATGAGTTTTATGACACCATTCTTATTGGTTGTTGCTGGTGGTCATGATGCCTGAGTACTGTCCCTGAGCTATTTTTGTTCAAGGCTAGAGCTGTACCATTTTAAGTCACAGTGGTTGCTTAGGGTTTTCTGGTGAGTAATTGGAGACGAGAGTCTTAACAGACTTTCCTGTCTGGACTGGCTTTGCACAGTGATCCTCAGATCTCAGTCTCCTGAGTAGCTATGATTGCAGGTATGAACCACTGGGTCCTGCTGACACCATTCTTAATAGAGAAAGAAAAACAGTTGGTGCTATGGTGCACAATCACAAGATCAGGATGCTCATAACATTCTCTGTTGCAAGAATCCATTTATGAAGAGATTAAGGGACAACTATGTATCAATCTATATTCCTTAAACAAATGAAAACTTTCTTAGAGAATATTGGAAAAACAGTGCAATAAATCAAAATCATAAACTGACTATATCATTCACTCTATCAATGTTTCATGGCTTTTTTAAAATGTTAGTTTGTATTTAATCATCAAAAGTCAAATTGTTTTAAAGATAGAATCCTAGTGCATAATAATTGTAGCAAAAATGTGGTGATATGTGTGTAAAATTTTCAAGTATGTAATAGATAATCCTTACAACTTGATGAGTAAATATGCTCAATTTGTTAAATATAATAACTCATAATACATTCACCTGTAACATTATTATTTAAAATGGAATAAAAGTTAGAGATTTCATTTTTATATATTTATATGTGTAATAATAACTATAAATATAGAGATTCTTTCAAGATTTCAAAAGGAATCTATAACTGAGAGCCAACTGTGAAGTCCAAAACATCTGACATGAAAGATACAACTATGTTTTTCTGCTGACAGAATTATAGTGTTGTCATAATGAATGAAATCAGGTCTAGAAAGCACTGTATCCTTCACCTGAAGGATTTTCACTGGTAATATTTCCAGAATGTGAGCAGTTGGTGCTTGAACTTCAATAGAATATTTGTTCCTTCGCAAATAGCTTTGGTGGCAGATAGCATAACAGACACTGTTAAAGCTTTGTTACAGGAGGAGTAAGAAGAAACACAGTTAGGTGTGCAAACACTCAACACAATACGTTATTCTGCTCAATAACAATGAAAAATGATAAAAACAAAAGCCTTGTGGTATTTCTGAAAACAAAATGTATCCTGACTCCAAAGACAGAAGGGAATTCTGTTCACCTCTCCCCATTTCTAGAAATTGGGGTAAAATGATCCATAAGATTAGAAGAGGGGTAAAGAAGTCATGAAGATTGAATGCATGCATTTCTTGGGTCCCTATCAAATAATCCAGTTTGTTGGTGGATGTCAAAATGTAAAACATCTTTTGTAAAATACATAATGAGTAATGAGTCACAGTGAGATTATTTCTTAAGGTAGATTGTTAAGTTTTTAAAATCATTATCCTTTCATCATTGTTAAGCAGCTGAAATTTCCATTCTCATTTCCAGACTCTTGTTGGAAAGCTTTAATTGGAGAGAAAGTAAAATTGAAGGATGAAAGACCAGAATATGCACTTATTGTAGGAACTGATATCTCATTAAAATTTGGAGGTCATGTTTGTTTATGAAAGCAGACAACTTCTTTCCTGTGTTTATAAAGTCCATCTTTTTTTTCTTTATATATTTTTTATTGTAATGCATAGAGGGGTTGCAGTATAAAATCCATCTTTTGTCTTTTCACTTTCCTCACATATACTTTTAAAACAGCATATAACTTCAGTATTATATTAAAGGAAAAATTGGTTGCTAACAAGATGAGACCATAACTAGTATATAGTGTAATGCTGAACAAACATTACCAGAGTTATATTTCATTGTGGAACCTTATTGTGCACATTTCTAGAAACTTAATAAAGCACTGAGTGATTCTGTATTGAACTTGAAACTTTCTGGGTGTTGGACACTAAAAGTCAAATACTGTTTCACATGTAAGTGTGGAAATGCTGAAGTCCATTCCAGCCAAATTACCTTTAAAAAAGTATTTTATTTAAATTACATAATGCAATGAACATAAATAATGAGATTATTTCAGTTTTCAAACTGAAATTTCCAGAATAATTATATATATATATATATATATATATATATATATATATGTACACACACACATAGGCTCCTGGGGCTTGAACTTGGCTTGAACACTGTCCCAGCTCTTCAGCTCAAGGCTACTGCCTTACCCCTGAGCCTGGGAATTGTCCCTGATTCTTCAGCTCAAGGCTACTGCCCTACCCTTCAGCCAAGCCCCACTTCCCATTTTCCAGAGGTCAATTGGAGATAAGAGTCTCAGGTCCTTTTGTGCTTGGGCTGGCTTTGAATCTTGATCCTCAGATCTCAGCCTCCTGAGTAGCTAGAATTACAGACATGAGTCACTGCACCAGGCTTGGAAATAAATATATTTTCATATTGAACTTTTCTAATAAATATACAAATGTTTATGTGACTTTGAAATGCAAACAAACAGTATGTACCTATTAGTTTTGAATGTAGAAGGTCTGGACTTACTAAATTATTTTTATTTTATTTTACTTGAAATGATGCGCACTTCATTAGCTAGGATTACTGGTGCATACTAAATTATTTCCATTTGCCAATTTAATTATATATATATTAATTTTTTGCAGTCCTGGGCTTGAAATAAGGGTCTGAGTATTATCTTTGAGTTTCATTTACTCAGTGCTAGAATTCTACCACCAAAGCAAGGAGTTCATTTCTTATTCTTCTTGTTCTTCTTCCTCTTCCTTGTTCTTCTTCCTCTTCCTCCTCCTCCTCCTTCTTCTTCTTCTTCTTTTGCTGCTGCTGCTTCTGCTTCTGCTTCTTCTTTTTCTTACTCTTTTTTTTTTAGTAGAAGTACGTTGTTGAAGATAAGAGGCTCTAGTGCATGGTGACAAAGAAGGATCTGACTTTAGTTTTCTGCAGGTGCTTAACCAGTTCTGCCAGCACAACTTGTTGAAGAGGCTGTCTTTCTTCCATTCTATTTTTTTGGCTCCCTTGTCAAAGATTAGGTGGCCATAGGTCTGTGGTTTAATATCAGTTTAATATCTGGGTCCCCAGTTCTATTCCATTGGTCTTCAGGCCTGTTCTTGTGCCAGTACCAAGCTGTTTTGAGAATTATAGCCCTGTAATAGAATCTAAAGTTTGGAATTGAAATTCCTCCAGCACTGTTCTTTCTGCTAAGAAGTGTTTTTGCTATACGGGGTCTTTTATTATCCATTTGAAATTTTGAATTGCCACTTCTATTTCTTTAAAGAATGCCATTGGGATATTGATGGGTATTGCGTTGAATTTGTAGATAGCTCTTGGCAAGATTGTCATTTTCACAATGTTGATTCTTTCAATCCAGGAGCATGGGAGGTTTTTCCATTTCCTTAGTTCTGCTTTAATTTCCTTTTTCAGGGTTTTAAAGTTTTCCTCAAAAAGGTCCTTTGCATTCTTAGTTAAGCTAATTCCTAGATACTTTATTTTCTTTGAGGCTATTGTGAAGGGAGTTGCTTTCCTGATTATTGCCTCGTTCCTCTCACTGCTGGCGTAAGGAAGGCAGTTGATTTTTGAGGGTTAATTTTGTAGCCTGCTACCCTTCCAAAGTTTTGAATCAGCTCAAGGAGCTTGGGAGTAGAGTCTATAGGATTCTTTAAATACAGAATCATGTCATCTGCAAAGAGGTATAGTTTTACTTTCTCTTTCCCTACTTGGATCCCCTTTATGCTTGCTTCTTGCCTTATTGCACTGGCTAGGAATTCTAGTACTATGTTAAAGAGGGAAATGTACTATGTTTAGAGGCAATGGCTTTAGATTTTCATCATTAAGTGTAATACTAGCAGTAGGTTTGTCATACACAGCCTTTATTATATTGAGGAATGTTCCATGCATTCCTAGTTTCTCCATAGCTTTTAACATAAAGGGGTGTTGGATCTTGTCAAATGCCTTTTCCACATCTATTGAGACAATCATGTGATTTTTGTCCTTGCTCCTGTTGATGTGTTGAATTATATTAATTGATTTGTGTATGTTGAACCAGCTTTGCCTCCCTGTGATGAATCCAGTTTGATCATAGTGTATAACTTTTTGATGAGTTGTTGTAGACGGTTGGCCAGTATTTTGTTGAGAAGGTTTGCATCGATGTTCATCAAAGAAATAGGTCTATAGTTCTCTTTCTTTGATGAATCTCTGTTTGTCACAATGCACTAGAATTAACTCCAAATGGATCAAAGACCTGGAGGTAAAAGCTGACACACTAAAAACTTTACAAGAAGGAATAGGAGATACACTAGGCTTCCTTGGCACAGGTCGAAACTTTCTTAATAAGGACCAAAAATCACAACAAATCAGAGAAAGGCTGGATAAGTGGGACTGCATTAAACTGCAGAGCTTTTGTAAGGCAAAGGACATAGCTAGTAAATTAATTAGGAAGCCTACAGAGTGGAAGATCTTCACCAACCAAACAACGGACAAAGGCCTCATATCTAAAATATATCAACAACTCAAAAAATTGAATCACTCCAAAACTAATCTCCAAAGTAACAAGCATCCCATTAAAAAAATGGACCAAACATTTAAAGAGAGTCTTCTCTGAACAAGAAACAAAAATGGCCTATAGACACATGAAGAAATGCTCAACATCTCTGGTCATAAAAGAAATGCAAATCAAAACACGTCTAAGATTTCACCTCACTCCAATTAGAATCCCAGGATCAGGAAAACGAATAATAACAGATGCTGGAGGGGATGTGGCCAGGAGGGATCACTACTACACTGTTGGTGGGAGTGCAAACTCGTTCAACCACTATGGAAAGCAGTATGGCAGTGCCTCAAAAGGCTAAACATAGAACTCCCCTATGACCCAGCAATTCCACTACTTGGCATTTACCCAACCATCCAGAAACTAGGGCATACTAAATCCACTAGCACAACAATGTTCATTGCAGCATTATGCACCATAGCAAAGATATGGAACCAACCTAGATGTCCCTCAGTTGATGAGTGGATCAACAAGTTTTGGTATTTGTACACAATGGAATTCTATGCTGCTGTCAGAAAAAACGACATCGACCCATTTGTTAGGAAATGGAAAGACTTAGAAAAAATCATATTGAGTGAAGTAAGCCAGACTCAAAGAAACTTAGGCTGAATGGTTTCCCTCATTTGTCATAATCAGTAGAAACCTTGGGCTCTACTAGCAGAGACTTGCAATAGAGCAAAACCTTGATACATAAGGCCATATAGTATGAAGCTAATTGAAAGGACCTCCAGGATATTGAAACAAAAGCCATATAACGAATGATTGTTGTCCTTAATGTACTATGTTATGTCTCATCTCCTTTGCTGTCCCCTGGGTATCTCATATTGTTTCAGTACCTCACTCTGTTATCTGATATATTGAATTTATTTGCATTTGATTATTTGAAATTTGAAAGAGAAGGGGGGAAAACCAAGATGGGGATGTGAGGGGAGGGTAAAAGGTACCAAGATATGTGAAAGGGTATCAATGTATGTGAATTAATGCACCTTCTATATGGCAAATATCATGTAACCCTTTTATTAATTACAATAAAAAAATGAAAAAAAAGATAAGAGTCTCAGGGATTTTCCTGCTCAAGTAGCTTGGATCCACATACTTTAGATCTTAGCTTTCTGTAATTAGGATGTACAGGTATGGGATCAATTATTAGGTATTTCCAAATAGTTTAAGTTAATATTAACTATGTAAAATGGAAATTCTTCAACTTTAGTTTAATGTGGTTTTTATTTTTCAAATATCTCTCTATATTTTTCTATCTTTTCAACTTTTATTGTTTAATGGGAGAAAGTCTTGTACTTTGTGATAACACATTCATTTTACAGATCAGAGGATTCTATTGATGATATATTTGATATTTAATTTTCTGTGAGGATTTTTTGGCAGAAAATGTACTTAATTTTTTAAGTCAGATTTCATTTTACTTTACTCAATCCACAACCAATATAGACTCTTCAAGGATTTGTAAAATGGCTCAATCACCTGGTAAGCAGTTAACTACCTTAAATATTAAATCTGTCAGGAAAAATCATGTAACACACTCCAGTCACATGTATGACTCAACAAACTGATTTTTTTTACTTATTTAATTTTCCTCTACTGATCTTTTATTCTTATTCTTTTAGTTGTAAAGGTGGTGTACAGAGTAGTTAGTTACATAAGTGAGGTAATGGCTATTTCTTTGAACAGTGTTAGGCCCTCCCTCATTTTCTCCCCTGCCTCTACCACCTCAAGTTGTAAAGTTCCTTTCCACCATAGTGACTGGTGACTATAACTGTTGGCATTGGTATACAGTTTGTCCTGCCATTCCTGATTTCCTTTCCTGGGAGAATTTAACAGTTGTCTGTAAAGTTGTATTTTCAAAAATTAAGATTTAGTAAAGTTTAGTAAAGAAATTTTGAGTGAGACAAGTCAAGATCTAAGGATCAAAAGGCGCATGGTATCCTTAATATGTGGCTATTAAATCCAAAGAGTACAAGAGCGAGGACTCAATAACTGCATACCCAAAGCTATGGACATGGTAATGGAAATATAAACATAATTATATAGACATAAAAACCTATGACTCTATAGACATAATGTTTTATTTCATAAATTAGTATGTTTCCATGACATACAAACCCTTAGCCTAATTGTGATTAAGTTCTAAATACTAAGTCCCAGTGATTGTAAACAGAGATTCCCTCCTTGAACACTTGTATGTTAAACTTGTCATTTAAAATATGATGTAAAAATCAACGTTAATAAATTCTTAAAAAATATCTGCTCTACCTTAAAAATTTGATATTGCATATTTGGGTATTAAGGAATAAGTTTGGTTTAGGTATAAATCTATACCAAATTTCTAAATAAAACATAGATTCCTTTTATACTTGATCTTAAACAGTACAAGCAGTATTTCTGTTCCAATATAGTATTATGGATATGAAAAAAATCAATCACAACCTCAAATGTGTGTATGTGTGTTCAAAATATGGATTTTGTTGCTTTCTATAGTCTATAAAGACAGAACTGACTCCTGGTGAGAATCTAGCAGTCAGCACCTTAACACATCTGGTTTATAAATTCTCTGTAAACATGAATAAAATGTAAGAAAGCTGAACAATCTAAGAATTGTTTTCATATGCCAGACACCTTTCAAAAATTATAACATATATTTACAAAGTAAATCCAGTATACACTACAATGCTGAGGTTGTAGCAGTTTTTATGAATCAGATTTTAAATGTGGATAGTGTTGCTTGAAGCTTTGAATTTGAAGAGAATTATTCCACCACTTCTCTCTTTATATCTGAATGTTCTACTATATATATATGTATGTATACACATTATATATATTTATAATAGTGAATTGATGTCTTTCCAAACACTGCTATTTTCTTTTCTTTTTTTTAAATTTTTTTACATCACTGAGAAACATTTGAAGGAAATGGACATGATTTGAGGGGGAAAAACTACAAATCTATACAACAATAAACTATAAATAGTAAATATATAAATAGTAAAACTCTGAATCCTCAGTTGGAGTGTGTTTACTAATTCACATCACATGATGATTAGCTATATATATATGAGTTTTATGTCATAATTGTGGAGAACACCAAAATGAAAAGGTGTTATAAGCTAAAGTGTTTTGAAAATTCTCTATCAGTTTCTTATCAGATATTGATTAGAAGCACAGTAAGACTTAGAAAAAAATTCAACACCATCTTACTTTGGTTATTTTGTCCATTTACCAGAGCTACTTTTTATCATTTTATGAATATATATGCATATATATATATTAACATAAGTGTAGTTCAAAAAATTCCAAGAGTTGTGAGTTTACTAATATTTTTTCTAAACTACTTTTCATCAATATATTCTACCTTTGTCTTTTAAAATGGACAGGTCATTGTGGTTTTAGGTTCCTATAATTTATTTCTTAATTGTTCAACATACTTTGAAGAGATTCCTTATTATATCTGTATACATAAAAACAATATACTCCAGTTTTGTTTGTCTTCCATCATTGTCTTTTTCTCTCTCTTATATGCCCTACCTCAACAGGCCCACAGTTTACTCATGTGAGACACACATACACACACACACATATACGTATACATATGTGTATATGTGCGTGTGTCTATGAGTAGATAGTCTTTTATTCCTAGAGAGAGTGATATCCAGTTCAGTGTGACTTGACAGCTGTTTCTACACAATTAAGTTCTAAGCAAGTAGTTTCCCACTGTTGCAATTCTGAGCCATTTCTTAAAAATTTTCAAGTATCTGTAGTCCTATTTATCAAAGCCACAGAACAGTATGAAAGTATAACTTTACAGTGACTTGGTCACTAATTTAGTCACAATTTAAACAGAAAATCTTTTTTTTTCAGGAATGCTTAAATATGACATTTTAAATTTGAGTTCTCCCATTCATTTCATTGTTCTGTAGAAAAAGAAATCTGCTATTACCGTTCAAATAAAGAAGTTCTAAAATGCATGATGTAGCAATTTTCAAAATATTGTTACCAATAATATGTGGCTTTAATGATGTTTAAAAGTGATGTTTAAAGATATGTAATGTTGCATGTATAAAATTTCAATTGTTTTATGTTTGGATGGTAGATTCCTGTATAACCCTATATATAATTTACTAATTTCCAAGTTAATAAAAAATGAGTATACAATATCAAGAAAGTGAGTTAGAAACTTTTTAAAGACTTTGCTCATATTTGGTGTATTGAATTCAGTATACTATATCATTATAAAATCATTAAAATTTTAAACTTACTATTATAAATTGAACTCATCCAAACAGTGCTCTTTGTATGATAAAAGTTCTCAAGTTAACTGTTGGGAGCTGTTTTAGATGGGATTCTGCATCTTTAAAACAAGATTTCCTTAACTGTATGGAAAAGATGTTTTATAACCATTACTTTACATATGAAACTGTAATCCCTTTGTACATCACCTTTCCAATAAAATTAAATTTTAAAAATAAATTAACTTGTCTTAGTTATAGTTGTGAAATTATTATTCTCTTTGTAAAAAATGGTTATTTTTTTATATATTTTTATTGTAATTAATAAAAGGGTTACATGATATTTGCCATAAAGAAGGTGCATTAATTCACATACATTGATACCTTTTCACATGTCTTAGTACCTTTTACCCTCCCCCCCGCGCCCCCTCTCTTGGTTTTCCCCCCTTCCGTATCAAATTTCAAATAACCAAATACAAATAAATTCAATATATCAGATAACCAAGTGAGGTTCTGTAACAATATGAGATACCCAAGGGACAGCAAAGGAGATGAGACATAACATAATACATTAAGGACAATGATCATTCGTTATATGGCTCTTGTTTCAATATCCTGGAGGTCCTTTCAATTAGCTTCATACTATATGGCCTTATGTATCAAGGTTTTGCTCTATTGAAGACCTCTGCTAGTAGAGCCCAAGGTTTCTACTGATTATGACAAATGAGGGAAACCACTGAGCCTAAGTTCCTTTGAGTCTAGCTTACTTCACTTAAAAATGGTTATTTTTAATATTAAAGTATAGATCTCAGCTCTAAGATACTTTGTGATGCTAATGTTATTCTGTATTCCATTTCAGGTAGCAAAGATTAAAATATGTTTTTGTTTTTTATACTGTTCAAATATTCATTCTGTATTACTTATGATTTTGTACTGTTTTTATATGGTTATAAATTGTTGTATTCTGATATAGACATACTTGATTTTAATAAAAATGAACATGATTGCTTCTTTGTGCTATAAATTGCATAGAAACACAATTACAAATTGCCACAAGCTATCAAAAACACACTTAATGTATTTTAAAAATCTAGTAGTTCCTATGTTTTTAAATAAGTTGTTGTATTAGATATATATGCATGCAAATTGTTTCCTCTCAGAGACATTTGCGTTTCCTCAGTCTCTCTGACTGTTTCTATATTTAACAATAGATGTCTACACTTAAAGATACCTTATTGGTTCAATTTGCTTCAGTTGATTATGTAACAGTCTTGCAATTATTTACATTTCTAAATTATTATAATGTTGAAATATTTCATGCACACACATTTTTACTTTTTACATACAAAAATATTGGTCTCAACTAGTTGTTAGATATCAGAATTTTTTTACATATCCAATTTTCCACAATTTTCCTACTTCATTTGTTTTTCTTTTGCACCTATAATAAGTGAGTTACCATGGTCTTGTAAGTTAACATTGACAAACATGATTGCTGACAGAAGGAAGACATTTGACTACATATGAATGTACTCAATATCAAAATTGCATGTTTCACTGTCATTTAATTGTCATATGTTATATCTTAATTTTCCCAAATAAATTTGAGTATGAACTTCTCCAAGACTAATTCTTTTGTGGCTATTATTTCATTCAACATCTCAGTTTATGAGTAAAATGCCTGTTGATGAATGTCACCCACATAATCACCCTCTGTTATCTTTCCCAAATTCACGCTTTCCCTGTTTTCTTAGTTGCATTTTCACACATGTACATTGAATAGTATATCTATGTTCTCCCACCGTTTCTCCTTTCGTTCTTCTAAACTCTCACCTTGGCCTCAAATACCTTCCTTTTAAATTTGTATTTACTGTATCCCCCATCCCAAACGGAAGCTAGTGTTTTGGGAGATGGTGAAATGTTCACAAAGGGGAGCCTAACAGGATAAAGTGAGTTCCTAGAAATGTGTTCCTTTAAAAAAATTATTTCATTATCAGAATGATATATAGAGGGGTTACAGTGGGTAGGTACATTACTTCTTCACCATTATTACCCCTTCCTAGGTTTTTCTCCCACTTTCCTTCCCCATACCTCTCCCAAATTATAAAGTTCATTTTCAACATATAGTCCTGTGAATATCACTGTTACATTGGTTCAACCTTCGTCCTTGATTCATCACCTTTTCCCTGATTCAAATAAACAAATAAATGTATATACAATACACTAGATATCAAAGTCAGGTAAGCAATAACAGAAGATGAACCATAAGGGAAAGAAAAAAGGAAAAGGAAAAAAATAAGAAAAAAGAGTAAAGAAATATCTCCACATTGAATGTTAAAGACATCAACTACAAGGATAAAGCTTGTTTCCCTATATTGGAGTTCATTTTGCTTAGCCTCTTATAGGGCCATAGGCACATAGCTTTTGAGTTATAGTGATCCCCTGCTAGGACAATCCTAGATTCAAACTAATTACAAATGAGGGAAACCATGGAGCCTATGTTCCTTTGGGTCTGGTTTACTTCACTTAATATGATTTTTTTCCAAGTCTTTCCATTTCCTTACAAATGGAGCAATGTTTCTGGTGGCAGTATGGAATTCATATATATATATATATATATATATATATATATCCACATATTTAGCATCTTTTTGATCCATTCATCTACTGAATTGTATCGGGGTGGGTTCCATATCTTAGCTATGGTGAATAATGCTGCAATGAACATGATTGTTCTAGTAGGTTTAGTTAGGCATTATTTCTGGACATTTGATTAAATGTCCAAGAATGGGATTGCTGGGCCATAGGGGAGCTCCTTGTTTAGTCTTCTCAGGAACCACCAAACTGCTTTCCAGAGTAGTGGAACAAGTTCACACTCCCACCAACAATGCACACATTTCTGCCACATTTCTGCCAGCATATGTCATTATTATATTTCTTGATAATGGTCATTCAAAATAGAGTGAAGTGGAATCTCAAAGTTGTTTTAATTTGTGATTCTTTTATGGCCAGAGATGTCAAGTATTTCTTCATGTGTCTATTAGCCATTCTTATCTCCTCTTCAGAGAAGTGTCTCTTTAAATCTTTAGCCCACCTTTTCGTGGGATGGTTGTTTCTTTGAGGATTTGTTTTTGAGAGATTCAATTTTTTGAGCTGTAGGTATGTGTTAGATATGAGGCTCTTGTCTATTGTATGACTACTGAAGATCTTCTCCCACTCTGTGAGCTTTCCATTGTATTGCTGGCTGTGTCCTTTGACATACAGAACCTCTGCAGTTTAATGCAGTTCTATTTGTTTAAACTTTCTTTGATTTGTGTTTCTGAGCTTTTATTGACAAAGTTTTGACAGAGGAGTCCAAGTGTGTCTCTTGTTTCGTCCTGTAAAATTTTCAAGGTAGTACGGATCTTCTCTTCATTGAAATGAACTTGTTATTTCAAGTATCTTGACATTATTTATCATGTGTAGTTAGGGCTAGCTAAAGCTTCTAACAGCATCCTTTTGGAGCATAGAGACTTAAACAATGGTAACAGAGCTCCAGGTTTGCATAAATCCTTTGCTAAAGGGTAACCTAATAGCTCAGGTGAAGAGACATACCGATGTTCTTGGTGGAGCGATCAAATATGCTGGTTATTTGTATTTAGTGAAAACCTTGGTTTTCTTGGAAAGGGCACAATGCAAAAGTTTTTAGAGCAAACACAGAAAATGAGCTCAGTGCCAAGTTTGGCTGGAAATATTGATTGAACATATCACAATGATGAGTCCAGATGGTATAGTTGAGTCACAGATTGCAAGCAGTTACATGTTCATTAGACTGCTTTTCTCCTCTGTCTGGCCAAATTTCTACCACAGTTTCTGTTTTCTTCTTGTGGGGCCTTGACTCCTTGCTTCTTCTTTGTATTCACCATTTATTGCCTAGGTTCAATAGATTATCATAGTTGTTGTTGTTAACCCTTCCTACAAAAGAATAATGAGAGTTTATCAGAAGGTGGAATAAATGAATTCACCAAAGACAGCTGAATCCTCCCAAACTAAACACAGCCTTACTGAGATAGCATTGGACAGAGAGAAGATGCAAAACTAAGGAGATGGCAAATGGTCACACTGTAAACACTGGGTATTTCATTCCCTTATATCTTCTCAACAAAATATTGGACAACAGTCTACAACAACTCATCAAAAAATTATACACTATGATCAAACAGGATGCATCACAGGGAGGCAAAGCTGGTTCAACATATGCAAATCAATTAATATAATTCAACACATCAACAGGAGCAAGGACAAAAATCACATGATTGTCTCCATAGATGCAGAAAAGGCATTTGACAAGATCCAACATCCCTTTATGCTAAAAGCTCTGGAGAAACTAGGAATCCATGGAACATTCCTCAGTATAATTAAGGCTGTGTATGACAAACCCACAGCTAGCATTATACTTAATGGTAAAAAGCTAAAGCCGTTTCTTCTAAAATCAGGAACAAGACAAGGATGCCCACTCTTTCCAATCCTGTTTAGCATAGTATTAGAATTCCTAGCCAGAGCAATAAGGCAAGAAGCAATCATAAAGGGGATCCAAATAGGGAAAGAGGAAGTGAAACTCTCCCTCTTTGCAGATGACATGATTCTGTATTTAAAGAACCCTATAGACTCTACTCCCAAGCTGCTTGAGCTGATTCAAAACTTTGGCAAGGTAGCGGGGTATAAAATTAACCCTCAAAAATCAACCACCTTCCGATATGCCAACAATGAGAGGAACGAGGCAACAATCAGGAAAGCAACTACTTTTGCAATAGCCTCAAAGAAAATAAAATACCTAGGAATTAACTAAGAATGTAAAGGACTTTTTTTTTTTTGCCAATCCTGGGCTTGGGCTCAGGGCCTGAGCACTGTCCTTGGACTTTCTCAAGGCTAGCACTCTAGCAGTTGAGCCTCAGCACCACTTCCAGCTTTTTGCTATGTATATGGTACCGAGGAATTGAACCCGGGTCTTCATGCATGCTAGGCAAGCACTCTACCACTAGGCCAAACTCCCAGCCCCGTCAAGGACCTTTTTGATGAAAACTTTAAAACCCTCAAAAAGGAGATTAAAGCAAAACTGAGGAAATGTAAAAACCTCCTATGCTCCTGGATTGGAAGAATTAACATCGTGAAAATAGCAATCTTGCCAAGGGTATCTACAAATTTAATGCAATACTCATCAATGTCCCAATGTCATTCTTTAAAGAAATAGAAGAGGCAATCCAAAATTTCATATGAGATAATAAAAGACCCCATATAGCAAAAACACTTCTTAGCAGAAAGAACAGGGCAGTAGGAATCTCAACACCAAACTTCAGACTATTACAGAGCTATAGGGACCAAAACAGGTTGGTACTGACACAAAAACAGGCCTGAAGACCAATGGAATAGAACTGAGGACCCAGATATTAAGCCACAGACCTACGGCCACCTAATCTTTGATAAGGGAGCCTTTTTTTTCTTAAATGACTTTATTTGTTGATTTGAAAACCACAAAACACCTGAATACAAAAATAAAACATTAAGAAATCAAGACAGAAAGTCAAACAATCCACATCCTTGTCTGTCTCTGATTGATTAGAACTAAAAATTTTAAATCTGAATTCAGTTTTAGTCCTTTTAAAAACTATAGGCTAGTTTTCATACCGTGCATAAGCATGACTTATTTTTAAGTTATAGTTAAGCATTTGTACAAAGTAGTTACATAGTAGCTCACCAGTACAATACGTTTGATCAATGTCACCACTCTCATTCCCCTTTTTTCCCATTTTTTTAAAAAATATTTTGTAGGAGATGCATTGAAGAATATTACTGCATTCCTCCTCAGCTGTTCACTTGTGTACCCCACTCCTTTCTCTTTTCTTTCCACCCCTCTCCTTTCCAGGATGCTTCCCTGGTGCTTATTTTGTCAGTCAGTAATTAGCCTGTTTAAGGAATTAGACTATTTGAATTCTCCTTTGAATTTACTATAGTTTGGCTGACAGAGTGATATATGTACACTTGGATATTATCCTGAAATGCTTATATGTATATTTATATATGAATATAATTATGGGACTTCAATTTCTATAGATATGCATTATGTTAAAGTATTACAGAAACATATTGCAAATAAAACTTAGAGAAATTAACATATAATTAAATCTTGAAGAATAAGCATTCTAATTTCAGTTGTTATTTTTTTCCTCTGCAGAAGAATCTTGACTCTCTTCATTAATACCTGACTAGTATTTGTATTGTAGTGGAAATTGATTAAAACAATGTGCCATTTTATTCTTACTTAAATGTTTATTACTCAGGTATAAAATATTCCTTTTTTGTTTTTTGGTATTTTTCCAATGAAATTTGAAAATTTCATTGCAAACTTTACAGTTGGTATTCTCAACGTGTATTTCTAACCTCAATCATTTGGTTTACAGTCATCAAACTCATTTGTGATTTCTCTAATATCCTAGTTAAAATCAGGTAAAATAAGAGGTACAGAATCATTTATATACCTCTGAGAAACTAATAAATATTTAAAATCTTAAAAATGCATTCATTTTTTTCAGGTTTTAAGAAAAACATTATTGATGGTTTCAAAGTTCTGAAAAAGCAAGACCTTGTTACAGGAAATTCCTAAAAAGATGCCAAATTATGTCCAAAAGTGACATGATTTGCATTTGAAAACAGTAACAACACTGGTATTCCAAAATCTCTCTCAACCAATGGAATGCTTTCAAGAATTATTCAATTTATGGAAATGTACAGATGAATGGTTAAAAAATGACAGCTTAATATATTAAAAGGACTTAACCTCTTTATGCTCATAGTTTTTAATGGCTTCATAGCCTTTCAAGGTTATCAAGAAAAGTATACAGGAGTCAGGGGGAGTTTGGCCTAGTGGTAGAGTGCTTGCCTAGCAAGTATGGAGACCAGGGTTCAATTCCTCAGTACCGTATTCATAGAAAAGCCAGAAGTGATGCTGTGGCTCAAGTGGTAGGGCTCTACCCTTGAGAAAGCTCAAGAACAATGGTCAGGCCCTGAGCTAAAAGCTCAGTATTGTCAAAAAAAAAAGTATATAAATTGTGAGCTGAGGAATGTTTGAATTCACTAACATGCTTCTCCTGGGAGACAACAAATGCAGATTGACATTGTTATATTTGACCAATTAACTACTTTTTATTAGCTTAACTTATATAAAGCATATCTTAATAAAATATGAAATTTACTTAATTCTATTGGTTCTAGAAATTCAAATGTATGTATTTATAAAAAAACTCCACAAAACAATCATAAAATGTAAAATGCATGAAGCAAATGATTCTTTGAATAAATTATATACATCTTTTATTTTAGGACATCATTTTAGATGATATTATCAGACACAACACAATATCACATATTTTTATTGCTTCAATATTGCTCATCCCTTCTTTGTTAGAAATGCCGACAGACTAGACTAATGCCAGTAAGTATCAGGATACTGAATATATTGACTCAGGTACTTAATGGAACACCAGTAATGTGAAAAGCACTTCAATTTCTTGTAGCAGTGGCTTGCTGTTATTATTTTGGGCCCTTATAGTATGTTGCTAAGAATTACTAAAAATTGCTGGCAATTTATGAAAATGCCATCATGTTAATGTATATAGCTTTATTTCTTTTCACATTTTGTAAAATAGCATGCATTATTTTGCTTCTCTCGATTGCCAAAATAAAATTCATCAGAGATTTTCTTGAGTAAAAGCTTGAGATTATCAGTTTTTTCCTTGCAATTTTCTTGGTAATTCACTTTTAAAAGGCAGTAATGGTAAAATTTACTAAAGTTTACATTTTAGAGCACAATTGTCTGTGTCCTTGAATGAAAAGTTTACATTTTTTTCTGTTGTAAATAGTTTAAAATGTATCTAAGTATTTTTCTCCCTGAATAGTCTGACATTTTTTTTACATTACATTGTTGTTTTTTGTCAAAATGATTAGATGTTACACTTGAGGAATATTCATTCAGTAATTAATACTAACAATGGTATTCTAGAAATCTTACATTTAATTTTTCATTTCCTTTCTAGCTTCTGACTTTGATAGGTAAGTTACAAAATGACAGGGAGGTAAAGAGTTTGAAACTACCATGAAGGTAGGCAGCAAAATTTCTTATGTTCCCCATGGTACTAAACCACAATATTTAATCCCTGTTCTATTTGTCCAGTACATGGAAGACATTATATGACATCTACAATTAATGTATTATATATGAGTCCAGAAAGTATATTTTTTATAATTTTATTTTCTTGTCAAGGTGATATACAGGGGGGTTACAATTGTGTACGAAAATTAGTAAGTACATTTCTTGTTCAACATTGCTATCCCTTCTCATGTTTCTTTCCCACTTTCCCTCCCCCCAAACCCTTAAGTTATAGTTTATTTCCAACATATTGTCTTGTGAAGAAAATAGCATCATAATATTATTTTTATTGCTGTTTAAGTACAAATTACAAGTTTCTAAATAAAACTAAGGTGTAGATTTTTGAGAAATTGTTGAAGCAGGCATTTGTAAAAACTTATCAAAATTATGTCCTTCCTTAACCCTGATAATTACATTTAGAGACTTACTTTAAATGCAAGTTGCCACAATTTGCCAAGTAAACAGGTCTTATTTAATATATTTAGATGATTTACATTCCATTGATTGTTCAAAGGAGAAATTTGTCAATGTGTGGAACAGCTTATAGGAATAAGCAACCTGACCATCAAGAGATGAAGAAAGGGATTGGTCAATTTTACTACTTTGTATATGAAAGTTTTAAACATTAATCCTGGTATGGTGGCCCTTTCCTCTAAGATCTTAGTTCCCAAGGAGGGAGACATTAGAAAGCTGCATCTTGAGACCAGGCAAGATATAACCAAAAGGCTTCATCTTAATCTAACAGCTGGATGCAGTAACATCATTTTTCATCCCAGCTATGTGGACACTATTGTAGACAGATGGTTGTCCGCTTGTTCTGGGCATACACTCAGCATTTGTACGTGTGTGTGTGCGTGCGTGTGTGTGTGTGTGTGTGTGTGTGTGTGTGTGTGTGTAATTAAGTAAGGCCAAGGGGCGAGTAGCGTGATCCATAGTTTCAATTCCTGCTTACAATGTTCTACCTTTAGTGCCATAAAATGGTCATTTTCAACATTCAAATAATTATTAGTGGAAATAAAGAAAAATCAACGAACTTAGTGTTTTTTGTCCTAGATAGGAACTAAACCACCTAATCTATACTTCAATTTTCAGATAGGGTTTTGTGCTTTGGTCCATCGTCTGCCCATTTATAGTGTTCGTTAAGCTGGGTTATAGCCACTATCAGTACACCAAGAATGTTTACAGCCATGGAACACCACAGCAGCTTATTTTTAAAGATAGGGTCTCTTTAGCAGGACACCAGTGGCTCATGTCTGTAATGCTAGATACTCAGGAGGCTGGTTCAAAGCCAGCCCAGGCACTGAAGTCCATGAGATTCTTATATCCAATTAACCCCCAGAAACCCAGGAGTAGAGTTGTGGCTCAAGTGGTAGAGCACTAGCCTTGAGCTGAACAGCTCAGGGACAATGCCTAGGCCCAGCGTTCAAGCATCATAACTGACAAAACAAAACAAAATAAAACACAAAAAGGGTCTCCTTAACTTTTGCCTTGGTTAGCTGAGATCTTTCTATCTCTTACCTATCATGGAGCTGGAATTATAGGCATGATGGTGATCGACAATTAATTGCATACATATAAAACACAATCATAAAGGAACGTGAGAATTTATTTAAAGTAAATTTTGGCATTGCTGGAGTACTACTTTGGAGTATATTAGTATGGTTATAATTTTGCGCATCTCTTTGGGATTGTGTAAATCTGGCTCATTAACATTTAATTTTACATGCTAATTAGCATACACAGGCCACCTTAAATCTAACTAAGACCTTATTTTGTATACCCTGGCAATACAAAAGATGATTTTTCATAACATTATGTACTTCTGGCAGTGTACAAGTGTTTTCTTGAACAGTACTGTGACCGTTCTCTGTATTTTCAACTTATCTCTGCTACAGTATTAAATTCAAAAAAGAGCAATTATTTCTTCTGGGATTAGTAAGAGATGAGTTTCTGAAGTAAAATAACTCTCCTCGTCTTCATTTTTCTTTCCTCTGGGCTTGTTTTCTTTTCTTAATTTTCCATTTCCATTTCCTGCATGTGGTCCCATCACTGCTTTCCTACCATCTGTTACCCAGCTTTTTTTCCACTAGAGAAAATATAATAGAGTTTATGGCCAATAACTTCAGATATATTTTTCTTCTAGTTTTTTCCCCTAATGTCTAATATCCACGTTTGTGTAAAAAAAAAGTCACCATCAGGAATAGAACTGTCTCATATAAAGCATGTATTTTAGAGAGAGGAAAAATCATTTGTACTTTTCTATTTGTAAACTGAATTTCACTTTAACTCAGTAGATGTAACTGCAGTGAGGCTCATGCAGTATTCATTTTTTATGACATCAAAGTAAAATCTGGAGAAAATCACTTGATTGTTCAAGATTTACCACAAAAATAGATAAAAATAAATATTACTTTTTAATTATTATCATTTTCATTTGTATACAATCGTATCACTAATTCCTCCAAGGGAAGAAGGCTGAAATTTCCAGATTGACTAAAGCAAAGTGTTTATCCTTGTGAATTTGTGTGGCTAAGTATTGAATGATAAAATTTTTATACCTTTAGAAAGACAATATAACTAACTTTTTTCATGGAACAAAGAAAATTTATTTACTGTAGATTAGCCTCTCTTTGTTAACTACTTATTATTTTTGATTGTGGGTATATTTACTAGCTTATATATTATTTGGCACCAATTATTCTTTCAATAAGGAATGATTGAAATTGTGCACCATTCATATTTTGTATAACTTACCCCTACTATTTAAGCATAAGCTTATAATATATAGTGTACCTATATAGCTATCTATAGTATACACATTTAGACATACATTCTTATGTGTAAGTATCAACACACCTGCCCTATGTATTTATATGTATACATATGTAATCTCTAGAGTAGTATGCAATTCTACAAAGAAGTATGTCTATTATTTTAATCGTTATGTGCATAGAGGGATAAAGTGGATATAATAAGGACTGAAGAATATATTCATCTCTGTTTTTAAACTATGGGTCCTAGACTTCAAATATCTAGCTAGCAAGCTGTATAAATATCTTGATATCAATTGAAATAGGAAGAGACAAAGCAGTATGTTTACCATATGCTTATCAACTGCTGTCACAAAACTGTGTGTTCTTAGTATTAATTGTCTCCTATGAAATGGAACTAAAAGATATGTGTCAGTCCTTAGACAGAAAAAAAATGGTAAAGAAAAAAGAAGTGCTCAATTATAAACAGTAGCTTTAGACTATTAGCCTATTGGTTACAATAATGTAATTCTTCTATTATAAATATTATATTACTGGTATATTACAATGAAAATTGGGCAAACTATAAAGCAAACTGGTTTACTTAGTTCACAGATTTTCAGAAAGAAATCCCAAGAATAAATTCCTCCATCAGTTGAACCTTTGGTGAATGTTTCTTTGGCCTCAGTTACAGCATGGTGAAGGGGAATACATGTTAGAGAGAAAGTTCAGTCAAGGAAACAGACAATAAAGGCTCATAGCCTGTCATTCATTCTTCTCTTTTTATCCAGGTTTCACTCTGGATAAAATTCTGGATTCCCTACTGGTCTGACATGTTTTATTGACTACGTCAATGTTGCTTTATCACTGAAAATTACTTCTGAAAGAAGTTTGCCACGTGGTACTATTTCCAAATTTTGAAACAATCTTCTAAGCCAAATATTTATCTGGCACTGGAAGTGTATGCAAATAATTATTCTAGTGTATTGATCCATAAGATAAGAAACAATATCAAATTAAAACATTCTCTAGTCAATTTAAATCAGTTATCATTCTTGTGGAAATTCATATTTCATTTTAAGTCAGGACACAGTGAATTAGAAACACATATCCAGGATCAAGAATAGTAAAGGTAGTGTTGCAAGAGTGAAAGTTTGAATAAGATTTACTGATATAAGATATAGAAGTTGGATAAAAGTAAAGAATTTATTTTTGTAAAGAAAATCAATTTTCTAGGAAATAGATATTGTGCCAAATGTTAGAAACATTTAGTCTTCCAGAAAAAAAATCCTTCCTATGAATTCACAGGACTCTGACTTGAAAAGGAAATGGCATTGTATGATGAATGTGACAAATATCGATAGTTAAAGAGATTCTCATTTCTTCCATCAAAGAGCAAAGCAGGGCAAATGTGACACTGAAGTGACACCAACAGATGGCAACAGGAAAACATTATGTTTTTATGAATAATCATTCTGTAAATGATATTATAATTTCAAACATTGAAGGAATCTAGTCTTAGATTACCTATATGTATAGATACCTGTCTATATCTGTATATCTAAGGCCACATTTGAACGTCTAAGACATATGCATTGCATAGATCTTGATCTAGAGATAAATCTCATTATACACAAAAATGTAAATGGTTAAATAAATATATATGGGTGTTATTGATATACAAGTTATATTTGGGGGTGGAGATTGAAAATGAAAGGGAACATCTAAGTTTAAATATTGTGCCACAGATTGATTGTATGCTGAATAATCTGCTGTGTTGAATATTAGCATTTGAGACACCTATTTAGCATACACGTGCACACACACTATCAATGTAAGAATGATTATGCTAGTTGCACTTATTATTTGAAATGGCATATGTATATATTATTCAAAATATCTTAAGAAACTATGTGATTGAATGTTAGTTTTGTAAAGCTGCTATAACAATGTACAACAAACTGATTGACCAAAGAGTAGAAATTAATTTTGTCATAATTTAGAAGGTTAAATGTCTGGCCATTTCAATTACTGCTCAGTTGCAACGGTAAATCTGTTCCATGTCCTTTTCCTTCCAGGTTAACATTGACATCAATTGTTGCAATCTATGCCTCTTCGTCTGCACATTTGTCTTTCCTTTGTGTGTGTGTGATTATGTCAGAATTACCTCTCTATGGAAGCTCACCAGTGTTTTGGGGATTATTCACACAGCCAAACCATATACAATTTTACCCCAACTAATTATATTTGCAATAGTTCTATTGCCAAAAAGGTCACATTCAGAAATAGTATGGGTCAAGACTTCTGTGGCTGAATGTTGGAGGACACATGTAAGCCTATTGCAGTCAATATAGACAATTTCTTAGAAATGATCTCACCCAAAAGACATTGTATGAATCTTGCCATAGACCTTGAAGTACATTTGTCCTCATATAAAATAGCAAAGCCTAGAATTCATCTCCTTAGCCTTTTCAGAACAAAACAAATTTGTTTAGTTATTAAATGACAGATAGGAATAACTTGGTTTCTTTTATTTGAGTGTTATTAAATTGCCATATTTAAAATATTTTGAACTTACTCACCATTTTTAGACTGATGAAAGGTGTTAAAAAGCTGTAAATGGTGATGGTAAATACCATTTAATACAACAAAGAACGGGCTTTATGCTAGAAGATAGTAATGAAAGGTGAAAACTTTTTTTGTCTGAGCTGAGTTCAGAATGTCAAATGGAAAACACTTTCGGGCTCAAGATGAAAGGACAAGCTACGAAATAAATAACATTATTTCAGACACTTTTACTGTTAGATAATATTCCAGCTTTGTAAATAAATTATATAAATCTTAATAAATTATCAAACCAGCTAATTTTGAGAAGTAAGACTAAACTCTTAAAATATACCTTTTTAATAAATATCTATAGTATTGTCATATACAGATGTAAAATAGTTATTTGCAGTTAAGTTTGCAGTAACATGGAGTTATCTGATTTATCTTAGTTTTGACTTGTAAGTCAATATAAAACCATAACATTTTCAAAAACAGAATTAAGTTTTAAAAGCTTGCCTTCATATTTGAGTATAATATTGTTAGTGTATAAAAACAGTCTGTCTATATGTTTTATTATTCATTTTGTTATTTGTATTGCAATTTCTAGGTGAATGGTTTTGTCTGAATTTAGTCCATATCAAATATATTCCAACACGGAACACTTAATATTTCTATAAAAATAAAAAATGCTGGTGAAAAGTATGTCCTTTTATAGTCTATTCACTCAGCATTATTGTTCATTCATACTCATTTATATGCTATTTTCTTGCATTTTCTGCAATAGATATCATATCTCAAACCAACAGCTTCAAAAATTAATATTGAATTTAATTCTTTTCTGCAGAAGTAGGTGGAATTGATTAGCATTCCTTCAATACTCAGGTTTTTTGCTGAATTTCAAAACATGAGGAAGTGCATCGAGAACTAAATACAGACAGACACTTCAGAACTTTGAAAAATGCATATGTTACAATTTGGATAAAGAATTAAAAGCTATGATTTTACTCAAAAGAAGTATGGAACAAACTTTGTGGTTCATTTTGAGCAAACAGAACTGTATCATGTTCATTTAGTGCCTCTGCTGGACTAACTGTTGTAAGCATACCAATGTAGCCTTTCAATTAATCTTCCCGTATTTTCATTTAGTGCTTATTTCTACATCTAGTATACCTTTGGTCACACATTAAAATGTATTAAAAGATATTTTTTTAAATAAATATTTTTAAAGGATGAACAAATTCAGCAGTGGTACTCACTATACTCTACGTTGAAAATGAACTCTACAACTTGTGGGTAGGGTCTGGAGAGAGAAACTGAGAAGAGGTGATAGTGTCCAAAAATAATATGTCCTCTTTACCTGACATGTAACTGTAATATCATTGTATATCAGTTTTATAATAACAATTAATAATAAAAATGTGTATTATATTATCTTTAAATAGTTGTACAAAGGTATTGCCAATTGACAAAGCAGTTTCTAATTACAGTGTTTAAGAAGTAATTTCTTAAATTGTATTCCAGGGAATATTTTTTTCCTTTTTTCATATATTTTTATTGTAATTAATAGAAGGGTTACATGATATTTTCTAGATAGAAGGTGCATTAATTCACATACATTGATACCCGTTCACATGTCTTGGTACCCATTTCACTCCTCCCCACCCACACCCCTCATCTTGTTTTCCCCCCTTCCCTATCCAATTTCAAATAACCAAATACAAATATAGCCGATATATCAGGTAACAAAGTGAGATACTGTAACAATATGAGATAACCAAGGTACAGCAAAAGAGATGAGAGATAACACAGTACCTTAAGGACAACAATCATTCATTATATGGCTTTTGTTTTGTATTAAAAGTCAATGGTAACAATACTCCATGTAGTAAATAAGGTATTTTGAAGGCATTTATGATTTTTTATCTTAATTATTTTGTAAGATATTTTATAACCAAAACTAACTTTGATTGTGTATGGATCCCAACACCAAAAACAGAAGGTTTAATTAAAACTGCAGATTTAAAAAAATGATCTATATGTTATGGGACTTGACATTCTGTTAGATAAATGAGCCAATTAAAAATGATTACATAATTCAGGAAATATACATATATTGTATTAAAAATGTATTTAAAATATCCTATAGGATCAAGTGTTATATTTACTGATGGCACTGGTGGTTATGAAAATGAAGAAGGAAATATATTTCTGGATATTTCTTTCTCATTCCAAAAACTTTATTTGCATGTTTTTTTTCTTCTTTCAAGTAATTTGAAGAACTCACAAATTACCAGACTTAAAATACAAAGAAATAAACAAGGGGAAAAAAAAAGAAAACTCATATAAAATCTGTAATTTTTATCCTGAAGTCTCTTGCACTTTAAAGACAAGAAATATATTTTCTATAACAAAAAATTCATTTTCTTAATTTTTTATTTTGTTATTGTAAAGGTGTTTTATAGAGGATTTTTTGTTCTTATTCTCAAAGATGCCCATCAGTAGATTAATGGAATGGAAATATGTGGCATATACACAATGGAATCCTAGGTGACCATCGGAAAGAATGATTTTGTCCCATTCCTAAGAGCATTAAAAAATGTTTGGAAAAAAATAACTTAAATTGAAGTAAGCCAGACCCAAAGAAATATAAGCTCCATGTTTTCACTCATTTGTAATAATGAGCATATGCCTAGCAGAGGATCACAATAGCTCAATAGCTATGTACATATGATCATATAAGAAGAAGCTAAGAGAAGTATATTCCAAGATATAAAAATAAGAGGTTTTTCTTTGTTGTTGATTTTAATATAATATAAGAACCTCTTTCTTCTTTCATTTTTTCCCTTTTTTTTTCTCTCCTTTGTTTTACACCCAGTTGTCACTGTATTTGAGTTTTGGGTCCCAGCATCTTGTATATACATTTATCTAAATTTGGGAAGTAAGGGGAACAACAAAATGGTGAGACAAAGGATAAAGGGTGCTGGAGCCAGCTGACAATATGGCGGGATTCCTGATTTAGGGGGTGAGGATGAGAAGGAAAAGACAAGAAATAGATGGGTCAGGAGGTCTGCAGCTTAAGACTGCAGCTTAGGACTACATCTTAAGACTGCAGTTTAGAACTGAAGTTTAAGATTGCAGCTGTTTATTCTTAGTTCCAGTCATTTTTTGTTTATTTTCTTATTCATTTTATAATAGAAGGGTTACATTATGTTCACCAGAGAGAAGGTGCATTACTTCAAATACATTGATACCCTTTCTCATGTCATGGTCCCCATTTCCCTCCCTCCCCATGTTGTTTTCCCCCCTTCCCTATCCGATTTCAAATAACCAATCAAGAATATATACAATATATCAGATAACAAGATGAAATACTGTAACAATATGAGATAACCAAGGGACAACAAAAGAGATGAGAGATAGCATAGTACATTAAGGACAAAAATCACTCATTATATGGCTTTTGTTTCTATGTTCCAGTCTTAGATACTATTTTAGAAACAGGAAACATCCAGGGGTTACTTCTGTACAAAACAACAAGCAAGTTTTAGACATAACAGTCAAGCAAGAAGCGATAAAGCCAGGAAGTTCACAATACTGTTGATGCAGCTCAAAGTTTGTAAGCACGGCGTCATTCACCATAGTACAAGTTGTTTTTCATAACAGCTCATCTCCTTGTGTGTTTATCTAACTTCAGCAATGCAGATCCATGGGTAAGCCTGACCTCACACTGGGCTCCCAACAAAAGGGCAAAGCAATACAACAGCCACATTCACAAGACAATATATACGAAATGAACTTTAAAATTTGGAGAAGGGGGTAGGGGAGAGAAAGTGGTTAAAAAAAAGGAGGGGTTATAGTAGTAACCATGAATATCACCTTGATAATAAAATTAAATAATTTCTAAAAAGAACAGAAAGCTCTTCATTTGAAACATACATTTTTTGGTTTGTTGCTTCATACTTCAATCATTCATAAATGTATAAACAAGTTTTACAACAGAAAACAATGACTTGAAGAGGGCTGCAGTATACTATCCCTATTTAGCCAACCTGGCACAATAATACACATTTATTTTTATCAAGGTTGCAAATGAGTTTTCATATTGGAAGGAAAATTTTATTTTTGTATGTGAAGATCTTTGAATTTATCTTAAGTCACAAACCATTTGTGACTTAACTTTTCAGATGACCATTTAGTTATGTAGATGCCTAATTTCATTGCAGGGTTTTCCTCTGTTCTTTCATGTAGTTTATAGTATGAAATATGTTATCAGAAAATTTGAAGATGTGATAATAATATATGGATGATATAGATTTATAATTCATCCTGTTTCCTTACCTTCTAATAGAAATCCTTTCTAAGTTCATTTTTTCGAACAACACAACAAATTGTTTCCTTATCAAATAACTGACACACATATGGAAGAAACACTTTAATATTGACCATATATGTTATATGCATTATTCCTTCTGTATTACAAAAATATTTATTCTACCAGCAGTGTTTTACTTATCTTCTGTTTTCCTACATAATATTTATTAATTATAAGTTATAGGAATTGCAATTTTTATATTTTGATGCAATTGCTCTGGAAATATTTTAGGTTAAAAAAATTTACTGTGAATGTGTTTTAATTTTCTACACCATTCTGTGTTTGCTATTTTTTTTGCCTGTCCTGGAGATTGAACTCAGGGCCTGAGCACTATTCTGGGGCTTTACTCATGGTTAGTGCTCCACCACTTGAGCCACAGCACCACTTCCAAGTTTTTCTATGTGTGTGGTACCAAGGAATTGAACTGGGGTCTTCATGTATGCTAAGCAAGCACTCTACCACTAGGCCATCTCCCGGCCCATGTGTTTTCTTTTAAAAAAAAACACACAGATTTTTTTTTCTAATACTTATAAAAATCTTAATCACATTCTTTTTTATTGGGTGGGGCTAGGCTTTTGACTTTGAGTTGGAGTAAGGAAGCTGGTGTTTGCTTATAATGATCAGGCCACATTTGCTTTGAGTTTAATCGTGTTGCTAGAACTTATCATAATTAGTATTTTTAATTATGATTTTTTTCTGAATCCACTGAAAGATTTGACTTTTTAGATTTTTCCTCCATACGTATGTTGGAGATCACCAGTAATAATTTGAGAATATTACATTGATCTTACATTTTGAATGAAAATTATTATATGTGATGAATTAAAGAGTTTTGATGTTTCTTTCACTTGCTTAAATTATTTTTGTAAGATATAAGATAATCTATACTCTGATTTACCCAAATTAACATATAAAATTATGCAGAATAGGTGAGTTTTCAGTTGAAAATATTTGATTATAGATTTGCCTTATGATAGACGATTATTTCCTCTTATTGTTAAATCACTCTTACATCATGATGTTATTAATTTTTCTTCTACTGCTGCATTCCAAAGATCCACGTTCATTCTAAGTTAAGGCTTCCATTTTCTTTGTTTTCAGAGTTTCCATGAATTTCAAAGCTTCTTTTTCTTTTTCTTGGATGTGTTGCATTTTTGTGAGAGATTCATCAGGCAGATTACCTTCCCAATTCCCTTAAAAAAGTACACTTAGTTGTTGATTAATAACTTAAGGTAACTTCCTTTTTCAATGATAGCAGAAAAGACACTCTCTGATCTCAATGTCCTTGTCCTTGTGAAGAAAAGATTGCCTGTTGCCATCTTACCCACCCAAGATTATCTCTTTTTGATTAGTTCAAAATCTATAGATTGGAGAATTTCATTACATTTACAACATATTTTTATATGCTCCATATCTTGCTAGTTAGAAGGAAGCCAGGGATTGCTTGCTTATCAGGAGAGAGGATTATACAAGATATGTCTCATTGTGAGTAAGTTTAGGTTAAAATCCACCACAGAAGATTTTTACCTTCATAAAATAATTTTTCCAGGCTACAGATAGAAATGCCCCATTTTTAAATTACTAATATAATTTCTAAGCCTTTACCTTTGCTTACCATCTGCCTTATCAGGAGGTGGTTTTTTTTTTTTTTTGCTAAAACTTTTTGAGCATGGATTTTGCTTCACCTAATATCAGTTTTTATTTTTTACAACTGTCCTTAAATATAGCTGAGATGCTTCATTATTCCAAAGGGTGAGGAAATGCTATTTATTTTGGAACTTAGAAATGTGAAATTTCAAATGATTGGTTTATTACTGTCATGATTTTCCCATCTTTGCATATTTAGTCCAGGTTCATTCATTCACTCATCCACTCATTTAACAACAATAACCATAAAACTGATTTCTTGATAGCTGTGAAACTATTGGTTTTCCTATGTCTTCACAAACATTGTAGAGAATAAATTATTTTGACAAAATAAGTTAAAATGCTACTTATAAACTAGGAGACTACTAATGATGGAAAAGATGAAACATGTTAGGCCATCATACAGAGCAAAGACACTACACAAAGCTGTTGTAGAGTATTAGAGCAAATCCTCTCATCAGAAGCTACCCTTGACATGGAGATGGGCTAGTTTACTTAGTCACTGGTAGAAAGAGGCACACTGACCTTGGCATACATACATAGAAACCTTTCAGGTTTGCATTTATGGAGCTTGTAGTTACACTCAAAAATGGAAGTGGGAAAGATGACTTAGGCTGACTTAGAATAGATGTACTTACATAATCCCCACCCAATCCCCCAAACCATAACAATGCCTGGCAGAATCAGTAAACGCATATAAATGGTCTATAGAAAAAAAAAGATAAATGTTTCTCTTTCTCGAATTGTCTTTGGACATCAGCCTTCTATTATAATCTACTGGAAATAGAAACCAATAGACTATTTAAGTGGATGTCAGAGTCCTCTTGGACACTTGACAATAAGGAAAATAAATTCCTTTTTTTAGTACTGGGGAATCAAGCTCACTGTCATATGAATGCAAGGCAACTGTTGTACCACTGAACTATGTCCCCACTCCATAAGAAAAAGCTACAGATACTCCTTGGCAAGAAATTTGGGAAGCACTCTTGTGTTCCACTAACTGTCCACTGAAAAGCAATAACAGATTTTCAATGGCAATGAAAACTGGATCCATATTTTTGAATTTCAGGACATTGTAAGACAAGTCAGCTCTATTGTTAAACAGATATGATTATGTTAACATTAAGATTAAGAGTACAATAGATGGAACTTCTAGGAGTCGATAAGCCTCAAGTTGTTTAGCATGTACTTTGCGAAGCAGAGGTTTTAATTAATAATATAGGTTATGAATAGAACATAAGCAAACAACCTAGAATGCAAAAGAAAGAGTAAATGAACGGAAGACTGAGAAAATCAATAGAGATAAGTTAAAAAACAAAGGAAAATGCAAACTATTTCTAAACATCGATAGCATCATCTCCACTCTAATCATGAACTGATCCTTGTTGTTACTCATTCCTTGGTGACACTGATTATGTTCTTATTTGGAATGCAGGTATAAGCTATCCTATAAATGCATTCAAAGAACTCATTAACTCTTAGGCAAACAACTCTCATGTGTATGCTTGCTACAAAATTTTCCAATAAAGCTGGCATCCAAGAATCTAGACAAACCAATCCTTACAATATTAGTTTATCACAAATTACTTCTTAATTTAAATTATGGCAGATAAATCATTAGTATTTTCATGAGACTTTAAACTTCCTGTGAAATGAATTTCTTTGTTGTTTCTTAGGAATTGAATTTCATCAAAACAGCACTGGAAAAATGTAAACATTATGATTAGAATAGTAAGACAGATAAGAAATATGGAATTACTGCAAAATTAGTAGAACAGCTTCAGAAACTGTGACAATATTCAAATCTAATATTGAATTTGAAATAATCTCAAAATCTCTAATTTGTCTTCTTCCAATATTCTGTGCCAAATATCCAAGTCCTTTTGTAAAAGAAATCACTTAAATATCACATAATTACAAGAACTTGTTTTCTTTTTCCTCCTATTCTCTTTCTATATTCTTTCAATATTTCTACTTTTCTTCTCCATGTTAGTTCATGGAAACTATTAACTAAAAAGCAAATGCAATGTAATACCCATAATCAGAAATAAATTTAACCTACAACAAAAGGTAAAGCTGTTTGAGCAATTTCTACCAAAATAAAAATAATTTAGCTATTCAATCCTGCCCAAATTAAAAATCAAATATCCTAAATAGACAGTAAAAAAGAGTTGGTTCATTTAATATAGAGTCCATATTATCTGACTTTAGAAGCAAAGAAACTGATTTAAGAACTAAGTAAAGTTTGGGCTAAAATTTGAATCATGTATATAATGGAATAGCATAGGGAATTAGAGGGAAAGGAAATTTGTAACATTGTCTATTTGATTGAGCTTCTAAGCACAAGAAAAGGTTGATAATGATACCATCTTAAATTTGTATAGATTTACTGATTTTGTCAAATTGAAAACACTTTTCTCACATATTGTCTATGACTTTCAATTGTCTACAACTATGACATGAAATGCTGGGCAACATTAGGTTATACCCATGGTGTTAAGAGCCCCATGTTCCAACCAAAGGTCCCTTGGGAATTATGGGAAGTTTATTGGGACATTGGAGACTCTCAGGTGTCAGTATTCCCCTTAAAGACCTAATCAGAAGATCTTCTCTAAGCCTTTAGAGCAAAACTGAAAATTTCCAGACAGATTGATAAGAGTATAGAAATCTTAATGTCACATTCCTCAAACCTTCAAAAATTGTTAATAGAAGTAAAGAGTTAGATCCTTTGGAATCATATCTCATGAAGAAGCTTTCTAAATTATTATCAGTCTTTCCCATTGGACTTAGAATGGACTTTTAGTCTCAGAGAAGGCCTTTCTTTACTATTTATTCTTCAATAAATTCATGTATTGAGTCAGTTAAGTTTTATATAGTGCTTAATACCATCATATGAAAATGACTAGAATTTATTATGAAATTCATACTTAGGGGTCATTTATCTTTTGGTTTTATTCAAATTCAGACTCATTCAACAGGGTGTAGTCACAAATTCCAGGCTGTAAAATGTAATTCTAAAAACAAGCAGCATCCTTTGGGCCCTGGGTTACAAATAATTAAGGAAGTGTCCAATTCCTTTTTAAGTATCAAATACATTCTTTCTGATTTCCCATGAATTTCACATTACTGTAGCTTGCCAGATTCATTTGTAGAAGAATTATGGGAAACATATTCGAAGGGCTCCTACTGATTTGAGAAATTTATTTTAACTCAGGGGCTGTCAGAGGAAATTTGCAAATTACTAGTCCAAATTAGTTCAACATAAAAACATACTGATATGTTCAGGTAGTAGACAAGGAAAAAGATTAACATTAGTGTCATCAAATGCTATTATATTGCAAAAATTGTAGGCAATCAGATATGTTTCTTAAAGATCCTGTGTTAAAAACAGAAAAATATCTCTTAGATGTTTTTCTTAATTCAATTCAAAACAGCCTTTTCATTCCATAGTTCACAAATGCAGTATCTATTCTTCTGCATTAAGAGCAGGATTTAAACTTCTTTTTATTGTCTTTTTTTTTTTGGTACTGGGATCAAACCTAGGAACAAATCATTTCTTTTCTTTCTTGAAATAACATAAAGGGGTGTTGGATCTTGTCGAATGCCTTTTCTACATCTATTGAGACAATCATGTGATTCTTGTCTTTGCTCCTGTTGATGTGTTGAATTATATTAATTGACTTGCATATGTTGAACCAGCTTTGCTTTCCTGTGATGAATCCTGTTTGATAATAGTGTATAATTTTTTTGATGAGTTGCTGAAGACGGTTGACCAGTATTTTGTTGAGAAGTTTTGAATCAATAATCATCAAAAAAATGGGTGTATAATTCTCTTTTTTTGATGAATGTCTGTCTGGTTTTGGGATGAGGGGTGTAGTAGCTTCGTAGAATGAGTTTGGCAAAGAGCCTTCGTTTTCAATTTCTTGGTCCTTAATAAGAAAGTTCGACCTGTGCCAAGGAGGCCTACTGTATCTCCTATTCCTTCTTGTAAAGTTTTCAGTGTGTAGACTTTTACCGCAAGGTCTTTGATCCATTTGGAGTTAATTCTAGTGCAGGGTAACAAAGAAGGATCCAACTTTAGTTTTCTGCAGGTGCTTAGCCAGTCCTGCCAGCACCACTTGTTGAAGAGCCTGTCTTTCTTCCATGAAGTAAGCCAGACTCAAAGGAACATAGGCACAATGGTTTCCCTCATTTGTCATAATCAGTAGAAACCTTGGGCTCTCATAGCAGAGATTTGCAATAGAGCAAAACCTAGATACATAAGGCCATATAGTATGACGCTAAATGAAAGGACCTCTAGGATATAGAAACAAAAGCCATATAATGAGTGATTTTTGTCCTTAATGTACTATGTTATCTCTCATCTCTTTTGCTGTTCCTTGGTTATTTCATATTGTTACAATATCTCACTTTGTTATTGGATATATTTGTATTTGATTATTTGAAATTGGATAGGGAAGGGGGGAAAACAAGATGAGGGGTAGGGGTGGGGGGGAGGGAAATGGGGACCAAGACATGAGAAAGGGTATCAATGTACGTGAATTAATGCCTCTTCTATCTGGTGAATATAATGTAACCTTCTATTAATTTCAATAAAAATATATGAATAAAAAAGGAACCCCCCCAAGTAGTTATTTAATGGAGGAACATTTTTGACTTTGACAAATATTTAATAGACTTTTGGTATTAAAATGTTTGTGCTTAGGATATGAATGAAGGGAAGAGTTGAATGAAGCCATAATAGTCAATGTGTGTTTGTGGAAATGGATGGGATTAGTACTAGGTAAATTAAGGGTATAGGATGGATAGGTAGAGACATGGCAGAATTGTGGGATAGATGACATTGATCACGATGTATTTTACTCACAAACTGGCATGTTGAGTTCGATTTCCTTCATGCAACAGCTTAAAGATAATAAAAATAAATTGAAGGAAATTATAAACAGAAAGAGTTGAGTGCAATTTTTTATAAGAGATGAAGTGCTTTGCTTATGAAAATGTTGGAGGCCAAGGTAATGGAATGGAACGTTGCAACACCCTACAGCCTTGGGCAAATATCTCAGCCTTGAACAAAACAGCACCTGGGAGAAACCATTACTCAAAAGATTTCCCGGAACGACCACAAGATGCACTTGCAAGATTAGCACAATGGCCAAAAGAGCAGTGTGACCCAACCCTGGGACTTTCCACCCTGCCCCTTCCTCCTATTTTCATGGTATATAAACCCTTTCCTGCTTTCAATAAATGAGACTTTGACACGACTCAGACTGATTCTCTGTTTCTTTATGCACCTAGTCTCCTTCCTCTCTTTACCCCATTGGTTTTCTTCTCTTAGGAGGTGCCTCCTCGAGCCTGACGAATAACTGAACCCGCGGGTCAGGAGATGAAAATAGGAACGTTCCTGTTAATATTCATTTAGGAAGAACTCATTTCTGTAGTGAAATTTGCCAGCATGGTGGCAACTACAGTTGTGTTGGAATGTTTGTGGTTGAAAGAGATGGTGTGATTCTGTAGAAACAAAGACCAGAAGTTGTAAGAAGTGAAAAGATTGAAAAGATTGTGATGTGTCAAAGTACCTAATTTACTCAATGTTTTTCAGGTAATTAGTAAATAAAATTTACATTTTCAGTTTTAACAAGAAACATGCTTATCATTCTTTTGCTTATTTGATTTCCAAGAATCCAAGTAAAATGTCTGGGTTACAAAGGCAGAGGGATGAAAGAAGCAATATGTAAAACTGAGGAGAACAATGAGCAAGGAAAAGAGCATTAATCTACAATTAATATAGGTGGTTCTAGAGCTACCATCTGAACATCTGCATGATCTCCAAAGTTTCCCATAGTTTATTCCAAGCTGTTCAGTTTGGAAGAATGTAAATGTAAAAATCAAACAGACTTTGAATAATGTGTATTTAAAGAATTAATTGCTAGTTCAAAAACGTCTCTACTGGAGCTATTCTTACAAACCTGATTAACCCAAATGAATATGTTTAAATAATAAATTGTAATAATATGACACACAGAAACATCAAAATTCCCTAATTTTCCAATCAAATGTTGATACTTAGCATTTAGAGAAATATCTCAGTCTCTTTCATTTTAATTGAGGATAATTATGAAAACATATAATTTGTTTTAACTATCTAAAGTGTTTACACATTTTAGACATACAGTGGGAATACAGTGACGAGGCAGGTTAAAAATTTAGACACTTAGAATTATTTATTTGAAACACAAATGTATAGGATAATCTCTTTCAAATACTACTGAAAATATTTGTAAAATTTTTAAATAAAAATAGTAGGATTGAAAGTGGCATTGTGGCTCAAGGGATAGGGTGATAGTCTTGAGCTGAAGAGCTCAGGGACAATGCCTAGTCCCAGCATTCAAGTCCCATGACCAACAAAAAGAAAACAAAAAAAACTCCAAAAATGGTAGGGTAGTATTTGTATTACATGAAAGTTGTTCACAGTCAAGGCTCCTTGCATTTTTACATAAAATGGATACACAATATCTCAAATGATGATTTTGTATTGATACAACCATTGAAATGGACATACTATATTCATTTTTAATACATCATATTCTTTTTAAAAGAATTGAAAGGAATATATTAGCTAAAAAATACAAATTTGATATTATTATATGTATACGGTTATTGTTTGACATATATTTTGCTCTGGCGGTAACAATCTGTTTCCTAGAAATTACACATTTTATACATATTAACTAATATTATTACACAATTTAAATATTTTAATCCTTTCTATCAATAGTATATTAGTTTGAGTTAATAATTTCCACATGCAGAGTCTACTCAAAGTACAGAGGTACTTTGAAGGTATGAAATGTGCACATACATACTTCTTTTTAAATTCCTTTGTTATGGATATTTGTTTTATTGTGTGGTAAACTATGACGATGTGGAATCCTTCAAGTTCTCTCAAAGATTAGAGTAAAATTTCATTGATTTGAGTTTATTATACACACATCAGTCTGTTCATAAACTAACAAAATGTGAAATATCACTGGAAATTGAAAATGAATCTCATAGATAATTTTGTACCGAAATGACTTTTGACTTCTGCTTGTAAAATTTGATAGGGTTAGTGTTACCTCTTGATGCTTTTATTGTAATATACTAAGGATTTGGTAGCATAGTTAAAATAAGCATATGGATTATATTTGTAAACATAAAATAAGCTTTCAATGAAACAACAAACATACTTCCTTCATAGAACTCCTTCACTCTGTTTGTTAGTACACAGCTTTGTCTAATCCTGTGCTTGCCTTTGAGTTATAAATTTAGTGATGATATTAAAGATACTATGTAGTCAGTTATGTTGTCTGAAAAATTAATGATTCACAATTGTCTTTTACTATATGAAACATGTCCTACATTGAGATGAAAGTGCATATTATGATCATTGAAAGTCATTTGAAGTGTGTTCAGACAGAATTTTTAAAAATGTGAAAGTAAAGTTTGCTTGATGAAGTTCTGAGCTCCGGGGTTTGGTGTGTAGATATCTAGGATGTTTATGCCCTCCTGGAGGAAAGTTCCCTTTAGTAGTATGTAGTAACCTTCTTTGTCTTTTCTCACTAATTTTGTTTGAAGTCTATTTTATCTGATATGAGGATGGCAACATCAGCCTGTTTATGGGGGCCGTTAGCTTGATAGAGTTTATTCCAACCTCTCATTTTCAAAATGTGTTTGTTTTTTTTTGGGTAAGATGTGTCTCTTAAAGACAGCAGAACGATGGATCTTGTTTTTTGATCCAACTAGATAATCTATGCCGTTTAATTGGAGAGTTAAGTCCGTTCATATTGAGAGTCAGGATTGAGAAATATTAATTAGTTCCTGCCATTTTTACAAGCTTTCATTAGGGCCTGTGTCTTGAGAGTTTTTGTGGTATTTAGATGTTATGAGTTTTAAGTGCCATGTCTTTCTCTGTATTACATTTATGTTGGTTTTCCATGTGTAGAACATCTTTGAGAATTTTCTGTAGTGTTGGTTTTTTTGCTACATAATGTTGAAGCTTTTCCTTGGAATGGAATGTTTTTATTGTTCCCTCAGTTATGAATGAGAGCTTACTGGGTACAGTATTCTTGGCTGGTAGTTATTTGACTTCAGGGCATGGTAAATATCATTCCATCTCTTCTTGCTTGCATGGCTTCTGCTGAGAAATCTGGGGTTATTCTGATTGGTTTGCCTTTATAGGTGATTGTTCTCTCTTCTCCCTGAATGCTTTTAGGATCCTATCTTTGGCTTCTATTGATCCAGTTTGGATTATAATGTGGTGGTGGGATGTCCTTTTCTGGTCAGGTCTGTTTGGGGTTCTAAAAGCTTCTTGTATCTGGATAGGCCTGCCCTCCTGGATATTTGGGACATTCTCTGAGATGATTCCCTGAAGTATATTTCCAATACCATTGACCTCTTTCTCTAGACCCTCCTCAATACCAATTAGCCTTAAATTAGGCTTCCTAATTGTATCTTGGAACTCCTATAGCATTTTCTCATATTTCCTAGATGTGAATTGACTCATTTTCTATTCTTTTCCTATAATAACTAAATTATTCTCTCTTCTGCATTGTCTAACCTGCTATCAAAGCTATCTACTTTATTCTTCATCTCCCTGGCTTCTATTGAAACACAGTGATTGTTGGTGACTTTAACACACCACTCTCACCTATGGACAGATCAAAAAGACAAAAAATCAACAGAGAAACTCTAGAATTGAACAACTATATAGACCAACTAGATCTAACAGACATCTGCAGATTATTCCACCCAGCAACAATACAATATACGTTTTCTCAGCAGCACTTGGAATATTTTCCAAAATAGATCACATTTTAGGCCAAACAAACCTGGACAGATTCAGAAACACTGAAATTATTCCCTGCACTCTCTCAGACCACAAGGGCATCAAATTGAAACTGGACACACAACTCCACCAATGAAAATCCTGTAACTCATGCAGATTGAATAACACATTGTTGAATCACCAATGGGTCATCCAAGAGATCAGAACAGAAATCCAACAGTTTATGAAATTTAACAAAAAGGAGCACACAAAATACCAGCTCCTTTGGGACACAGCAAAGGCAGTATTCAGAGGAAAATTCATAGCACTGAGTCCCTACAATAACAAATTGGAAAAATCGCAAACCAACAATTTGATGTGTCACCTTAAGCTCCTGGAAAAAGAGCAACAAACCAAACCTAATCCCACTAGAAGGAAGCGAATTATTAAAATCAAAGCAGAATTAAATGAATTGGAATCCAAAAAACCTATAAAAAGAATCAACAAAACAAGAAGTTGGTTCTTTGAAAGAATTAACAAAATTGACAAACTCCTAGCAAATCTTACCCAAAAAAGAAGGGTGCATATCAAAATAAACAAAATCACAGACGAAAATGGTAACATCATGACAGAAATTACCAAGATCCAGAGTATCATGAGGGAATACTTCTCAAACCTTTACGCCAACAAATTTCAGAATCTAGAAGAAATGGATGAATTCCTAGCCAATATCAACATACACACACTGAACCAAGAAGAACTAACCCAACTAAACAGGCCTATTTCAAGCACTGAAATAGAAATAACAATAAGAGACCTTCCACCTAAGAAAAACCCAGGCCCAGATGGATTCATAGCTGAATTCTATAAGGTCTTCAAAGCAGAGCTCACACCAATACTTCTCCAGGTCTTCAACGAAATTGAAAATGAAGGTTCTTTACCAAACTCATTCTATGAAGCCAGTATAACCCTCATCCCCAAACAAGACAGAGATTCATCACAGAAAGAGAACTATAGACCTATTTCTTTGATGAATATCAATGCAAAACTTCTCAACAAAATATTGGACAACAGTCTACAACAACTCATCAAAAAATTATACACTATGATCAAACAGGATGCATCACAGGGAGGCAAAGCTGGTTCAACATACGCAAATCAATTATTATAATTCAACACATCAACAGGAGCAAGGAAAAAAATCACATGATTGTCTCAATAGACGCGGAAAAGGCATTTGACAAGATCCAACAACCCTTTATGTTAAAAGCTATGGAGAAACTAGGAATCCATGGAACATTCCTCAATATAATAAAGGCTGTGTATGACAAACCCACAGCTAGTATTATACTTAACAGAGAAAAGCTAAAACAATTCCCTCTACAGTCAGGAATGAGACAAGGATGCCCACTCTCTCCATTCCTCTTTAACATAGTCCTAGAATTCCTAGCTAGTGAAATAAAGCAAGAGGCAAGCATAAACGTGATCCAAATAGGGAAAGAAGAAGTAAAACTATACCTCTTTGCAGATAACATGGTCCTGTATTTAAAGAATCCTATAGACTCTACTCTGAAGCTCCTTGAGCTGATTCAAAACTTTGGAAGGGTATCAGGCTATAAAATAAACCCTCAAAAATCAACTGCCTTCCTCTATGCCAACAGTGAAAGGAATGAGGCAACCATCAGGAAAGCAACTCCATTTGCAATAGCCTCAGAAAAAATAAATTACCTGGGAATTACCTTAACTAAGAATGTAAAGGACCTTTTTTGAGAAAAACTTTAAAACCCTGAAAAGAAAAATTAAACAGAACTGAGGAAATGGAAAAACCTCCCATGCTCATGGATTGGAAGAATCAACATTGTGAAAATGACAATCTTGCCAAGGGCTATCTACAAATTCAACGCAATACCCATCAATATCCCAATGTCATTCTTTAAAGAAATAGAAGAGGCAATCCAAAATTTCATATGGAATAATAAAAGACCCCGTATAGCAAAAACACTTCTTAGCAGAAAGAACAGCACAGGAGGAATTTCAATTCCAAACTTTAGACCCTATTACAGGGCTATAATTCTCAAAACAGCTTGGTACTGGCACAAGAACGGGCCTGAAGACCAATGGAATAGAACTGGGGACCCAGATATTAAACCACAAACCTATGGCCACCTAATCTTTGACAAGGGAACCAAAAAAATAGAATGGAAGAAAGACAGCCTCTTCAACAAGTGGTGCTGTCAAAACTCGTTAAGCACCTGCAGAAAACTAAAGCTGGATCCTTCTTTGTCACCCTGCACTAGAATTAACTCCAAATGGATCAAAGACCTAGAGGTAAAAGCCGACACTCTGAAAACTTTACAAGAAGGAATAGGAGATACACTAGACCTCCTTGACACAGGTCGAAACTTTCTCAATAAGGACCAAGATTCACAACAAGTGGGACTGCATTAAACTGCAGAGCTTTTGTATGGCAAAGGACATAGCTAGTAAATTAATTAGGAAGCCTACAGAGTGGGCCTCATATCTAAAATATATCAACAGCTCAAAAACTGAATCACTCCAAAACTAACCTCCAAAGTAACAACCATCTCATTAAAAAATGGACCAAAGACTTAAAGAGAGTCTCTTCTGAAGAAAAAACGAAAATGGCCTATAGACACATGAAGAAATGTTCAACATCTCTGGTCATAAAAGAAATGCAAATCAAAACAACTCTAAGATTCTACCTCACTTCGCTTAGAATGGACAGGATCAAGAAAACTAATAACAACAGATGTTGGAGGGGATTTGGCCAGGAGGGATCACTACTACACTGTTGGTGGGAGTGCAAACTCGTTCAACCATTATGGAAAGCAGTATGGCAGTGCCTCAAAAGGCTAAACATAAAGCTCCCCTATGACTCAGCAATTCCACTACTTGGCATTTACCCAACCATCCAGAAACTAGGGCATACTAAACCCACTAGCACAACAATGTTCATTGCAGCATTATTCACCATAGCAAAGATATGGAACCAACCTAGATGTCCCTCAGTTGATGAATGGATCAAGAAGATATGGTATTTGTACACAATGGAATTCTATGCTGCTCTCAGAAAGAATGACATTGCCCCATTTGTTAGGAAATGGAAAGACTTAGAAAAGATCATATTAAGTGAAGTAAGTCAGACTCAAAGGATCTTAGGCTCAATGGTTTCCCTCATTTGTCATAATCAGTAGAAACCTTGGGCTCTCCTAGCAGAGATTTGCAATAGAGCAAAACCTTGATACAAAAGGCCATATAGTAGGACCCTAAATGAAAGGATCTCTTGGATATAGAACATAAGCCATATAATGAATGATTGTTGTTCTTAAGGTACTATGTTATCTCTCATCTCTTTTGCTGTCCCTTGGTTATCTCATATTGTTACAGTATCTCACTTTGTTACCTGATATATAAGATATATTTGTATTTGTTTATTTGAAATTGGATAGGGAAGGGGGGAAAACAAGATGAGGGGTGGGGTTGGGGGGAGGGAAATGGGGACCAAGACATGTGAAAGGGTATCAATGTATCTGAATTAATGTACCATCTATCTGGCAAATATCATGTAACCCTTTTATTAATTACATTAAAAATATATGAAAAATGTATCTGTCGGGAAGAGAAAGAAAATAATCTGCAAAATATATTCCAAGAGAAGCATGCTTCATGGATTGTTCCCTTTATTAATAATATTGTCTCTCCTGAATACATTTAGGTATAGTTCTAGTAATAAGACTATAGCTACTGTGTCTGCCTTCAGTAGATTATGTACATAAATAGGTATATATAGATAGACATGGATAGGTGGATAGACATATGTAGACATATATGAATAGATATAGAATCTGTATCTATATGGTATATAAACATACAGATCTCTCTCTATATATATATATACATATATATATATAAATGGACGTCATTTTCCTTCTTATTAAGACAAGCTTTTCTTTATCTATAAATACATTTAAAATACATTTTTCTGCTGTTGTAAAGGTGATGTTCTTCAGGTTTACAGTTTGATTCATGTCTCCTCTTTGCTCGCTTTCTACTAATTTTTCCCTGTCCTCGCCATGCACATGTTGCCCAGCTCATTTTCTACCTAATGCCTAGTGAGTATCACTGATGCACTAGCTCAACTTTTGCACAAACTTTTTTTAGATTGTATTATATTGTTGGGGTGATATATAGAGTTGTTATAGTTATACTCATCAGGTAGTGGGTGTGTTACTTGTTGAACATTGATACCTCTTCCCATGTTTTTCTCCCATTTTACTTCCCCCCAACTGCTCTCAATCATCTTCTCTTTCCCCTTTCCTTCCCAATTTCAAATAAACAAGTAACTATATATAAAACATATGGGTACCAAGACATGTGAAAGGGTATCAATGTATGTGAATTAATGCACCTTCTATCTGGCAAATATCATGTAATCCTTTTACTAATTACAATAAAAAAAAGAAAGGGTATCAATGAATGTGAAGTAATGCACCTTCTATCTGGTGAATATAATGTAACCCTTCTATTAATTACAATAAAAATATATTTTAAAAAACATACCAGGTACCAAAGTCAGATACAGTATCATCATGGAATAAACTTTAAGGGGGAAAAGAAGGAAATGAATAACTTTACATAGTAAATTAAAAACAACAACCGCAAAATAAGCCTCTTGTTTCCATATCCTGGAGTTCATTTCATTTAGACTCATACTATTTGACCTTATGTACATAGATTTTGAACTATTGTAATCCTCTGCTAGGAGAGTCCTAGATTTATAATAATTATTACACAGGAAGGAAATCATGGAGCATATGTTTCTTTGGGTCTGGCTTACTTCACTTAATATGATTTTTTCCAATTATTTTCATTTCCTTACAAGTGGGGAAATGTCATTCTCTCTGATGGCAACATAGAATCCCACTGTGTATAAATACCACATCTTCTTGATCCATTCATCTTCTGAGCAGCATCTGTGTTGGCTCTATATGTTCGCTATGGTAAATAATGTTGCAATGAACATTGTTGCACTAGTAGCTTTAGTATGTTCTTGTTTATGGACATTTAGGTAAATCCCTAGAAGTGGGATTGCAGGGTCATAGGGGAGCTCTATGTTTAGTCTTTTGATGAACTGCCATACTGCTTTCCAGAGTGGTTGGACAATTTTACACTCCCACAAACAGTGTAGTAGTGATCCCTTCCTGCCACATCCCCACCAATACCTGCTGTTATTAGATTACTTGATGATGGCCATTTCAATAGGTGAGGCTAAATCTCAAAGCTGTTTTTATTTGCATTTCTTTTATGGCTAGAGTTGTTAAGCATTTCTTCAGGTGTCTATTGGACCATGCTTCCCTTCCTCCACAGGTTTCTCTCTTTAAGTCTTTAGCCCACCTTTTAATTGAATGGTTATTTCTTTAGCGATTTGTTTCTGAAAGTTTCATTTTTTTTCACTGTAGATATATTTTAGAGAAGAGGCCTTTTTCTGTTGCATAACTAGTGAATATCTCTCACTCCCTGGCTATTTATCTTGCTAGATATGTTCTTTGCCATACAGAAGCTCTGCAGTTTAATGCAGTCCTATTTCTCCAACCTTTATTCAATTTGTTGTGTTTCTGGGTCTTTATCAAAATAAAATAAAATAAAATAAAATAAAAAAGAATGTATTGTATAGAGACTAAGTTGATAAACAACTGATAAATAACTTTTACAACAATTAATATTCTTTCTAAAAAAGAGCAGTATTTACTTGTATGTGTTTTACTATTATATATTATATACAAACATACATTCTCATATATACAGTAGATGCATGAGTAGATAATGTATTCAGAAAAAGATAATCAATTACTTAGATAAAATTGGTTTATCTATTTTTCCAATAAAATAAAACCCAAGAAAAATCCTTTAATTTTTCTCTTGTGGTAGTAGCATTTATAAAATTCCACCCCTGGCAAAAAGTTTCAGATGGCAGATAAATTAATGTGCTTAAAATGGAAGGTCTCTATCTAATGAATTTAAAAGACAACTAAATTATGTGATAATGAAGTTGGCAGGAGCCAGGTAATGTGATTATTTAAGTAATCAGAGAGTTTTCCTCCCCCCACCCCTTCCAATCATCTTGTTTTCCCCCATTTCCTTTCCTATTGCAAATGAACAAATATATATATATATATATACATATATATATAATATTCCAGATAACAAAGTTAGACACAGTAACGATATGAGATTAACCAAAGGGCAAAAAAGAGGAAATAAATAACATAGTACATTAAGAATGACAATCACACAAGATAAAATTCTTGTTTCCATATCCTGGAGTCTGAGTATGTATCTCTAACTGAAAGTGTAGAATGGGAGACATTTACAATCCAAAACCCAATGACAAATTTAAGACACCTTCAATTTCACTGAATAGTAATGTGCTTTTCTTACATTGACTGATGTTTTACTGTAATTCTTTATTTCAATTAATTAGGATGCCACTTAAATCATTTCAACTTGCAAGTGTTCACATTTTCAGACTAAATATGATACAGACTGAGATTAAATTTAATAGGAAAACTGCTGAAGAGAAAACAAGGGAAACCTGGAAAAAAAACAGAAAATCAATAAATAACAATTTCCTCAAAGTTAAATGTGTCTGTTGTGAGGGTCACAAGGAATAACAAGAAACGCATCTAGTTGTAAGGTTTTAGAAGTTCTAAATCATTATCATTTACAAAGCCACATATTCTTTGTCAAAGAAGTACTACGATATTTTTTAACCTAATCTAAATACAGAGTTACATAATGCTATTGGTAACAACAAATAATTTATTGCTATTGGTGACAGTACTATCTTGCTGGAAGGAACACTGCACTTTGGGTATGCCCTTTCAAAATTACAAAGAGAAGGGATATAAATTCTGAAGGATCGGAGATCATATGAAACTCATATATGAATTAAAGGTTACGGACACTTTACTTTTAATAGGCCAATATCTGAAACAGAAAATCCAAGCTTTTGGAGTCAATATTTGTGAAGTCAAACAAAATGACTAAAAATCTTTATATACTATGTGATAATATTTTGATTATTATTTAGTGTCATTTTGATGTATTTTTTGTAAACAGGTTTCATATGGAAAGTCTGGAGTTGGAGTTTTTTCCGATTTGAATAGTTTAGAATTTTTTGCCCCTGGTCCTAGGGATTAAAGTCTGGGTCTGGGTGCTGTCCCTGAGCCATTTTATCCTCAAGGCTCATACTCTACCACTTGAGACACAGTGACACTTTTGTTTTTTATTTTATTTTTATTGTTTTCTGTATGTGGGACATGAATTCTGGGCCTGGGCATGCCCCCTGATCTCTTCAGCTCAAGACTACTGCTCTACCTCTGGACCTGGGCTCTGTTCCTCAGCTCTTCAGCTCAAGGGTACAGTCCTAACCCTGGAGTCTAAGCGTCACTTCTGGTTTTCTAGTAGTTAATCAAAGATAAGAATCTCACAGACGTCAGAAAAAACGACATCGCCCCATTTGTTAGGAAATGGAAAGACTTAGAAAAAATCATATTAAGGGAAGTAAGCCAGACTCAAAGGAACTTAGGCTCAATGGTTTCTCTCATTCATCATAACCAGTAGAAACCTTGGGCTCTAATAGCAAAGATTTGCAATAGAGCAAAAACTTGATACATAAGGCCATATACTATGAAGCTAATTGAATGGACCTCTAGGATATTGAAACAAAAGCCATATAACAAATGATGGCTGTCCTTAAGGTGCTATGTTATCTCTCATCTCTTTTGCTGTTCCTTTGTTATCTCATATTGTCACAATATCTCACTTTGTTATCTGATATATTGGATACATTTGTATTTGGTTACTTGAAATTGAACAGGGAAGGGGGAAAACCAAGAGGGGGGTGGGGGTAGGGTAATGGGAACCAAGACATGTGGAAGGGAATCAATGTATATGAATTAATGCACCTTCTATCTGGCAAATATCATGTAACCCTTTTATTAAATACAATAAAAAAAAAGAATCTCACAGACTTGAGCACTCAGGCTGGCATTGAACAGTGATCCTCAGATCTCAGCCTCCTAAGTAGCTAGGATTACAGGCGTGAGCTACTGTGCCCTGCTTAAGGCTGCAATCTTTTTTTTTTAATATTTTATTGTAATTCATAAAAGGGTTACATGATATTTGCCAGAGAGATGGTGCATTAATTCAAATACATTGATACCCTTTCACATGTCTTGGTCCCCATTTTCCCTCCCCCCACCCTCACCCCTCATCTTGTTTTCCCCCCTTCCCTATCCAATTTCAAATAAACAAATACAAATATATCTTATATATCAGGTAACAAAGTGAGATACTATAACAATATGAGATGACAAAGGGACAGTAAAAGAGATGAGAGATAACATAGTACCTTAAGAACAACAATCATTCATTATATGGCTTATGTTCTATATCCAAGAGATCCTTTCATTTAGGGTCCCACTATATAGCCTTTTGTATCAATCTCTGCTAGGAGAGCCCAAGGTTTCTACTGATTATGACAAATGAGGGAAACCATTGAGCCTAAGATCCTTTGAGTCTGGCTTACTTCACTTAATATGATCTTTTCTAAGTCTTTCCATTTCCTAACAAATGGGGCAATGTCATTCTTTCTGAGAGCAGCATAGAATTCCATTGTGTACAAATACCATATCTTCTTGATCCATTCATCAACTGAGGGACATCTAGGTTGGTTCCATATCTTTGCTATGGTGAATAATGCTGCAATGAACATTGTTGTGCTAGTGGATTTAGTATGCCCTAGTTTCTGGATGGTTGGGTAAATGCCAAGTAGTGGAATTGCTGGGTCATAGGGGAGCTTTATGTTTAGCCTTTTGAGGCACTGCCATACTGCTTTCCATAATGGTTGAACGAGTTTGCACTCCCACCAACAGTGTAGTAGTGATCCCTCCTGGCCAAATCCCCTCCAGCATCTGTTGTTATTAGTTTTCTTGATCCTGGCCATTCTAACTGGAGTAAGGTGGAATCTTAGAGTTGTTTTGATTTGCATTTCTTTTATGACCAGAGGTGTTGACCATTTCTTCATGTGTCTACAGGCCATTTTCGTTTTTTCTTCAGAAAAGACTCTCTTTAAGTCTTTGGTCCATTTTTTAATGGGATGGTTGTTACTTTGGAAGTTAGTTTTGGACTGATTCAGTTTTTTGAGCTGTTGATATATTTTAGATATGAGGCCTTTGTTCATTGTATGGTTGGTGAAGATCTTCTCCCACTCTGTAGGCTTCCTAATTAATTTACTAGCTATGTCCTTTGCCATACAAAAGCTCTGCAGTTTAATGCAGTCCCACTTATGCAGACTTTCTCTGATTTGTTGTGATTCTTGGTCCTTATTAAGAAAGTTTCGACCTGTGTCAAGGAGGTCTAGTGTATCTCCTATTCCTTCTTGTAAAGTTTTCAGAGTGTCGGCTTTTACCTCCAGGTCTTTAATCCATTTGGAGTTAATTCTAGTGCAGGGTGACAAAGAAGGATCCAGCTTTAGTTTTCTGCAGGTGCTTAACGAGTTTTGACAGCACCACTTGTTGAAGAGGCTATCTTTCTTCCATTCTATTTTTTTTGGTTCCCTTGTCAAAGATTAGGTGGCCATAGGTCTGTGGTTTAATATCTGGGTCCCCAGTTCTATTCCATTGGTCTTCAGGCCTGTTCTTGTGCCAGTACCAAGCTGTTTTGATAATTATAGCTCTGTAATTGAGTCTAAAGTTTGGTATTGAAATTCCTCCTGTGCTGTTCTTTCTGCTAAGAAGTGTTTTTGCTATACGGGGTCGTTTATTGTTTCATATGAAATTTTCATTGCATCTGCTATTTCTTTAAAGAATGACATTGGGATATGGATGGGTATTGAGTTGAATTTGTAGATAGCCTTGGCAAGATTGTCATTGTCATGATGTTGATTCTTCTAATCCACGAGCCTGGGAGGTTGATGCATTTCATTAGTTATGCTTCGATTTCCTTTTTCAGGGTTTTTAAAGTTTTCCTCAAAACAGTCCTTTACATTCTTAGTTAAGGTAATTCCTAGGTAATTTATTTTCTTTGAGGCTATTACGAAAGGAGTTGCTTTCCTGATTGTTGCCTCATTCCTCTCACTGTTGGCGTAGAGGAAGGCAGTTGATTTTTGAGGGTTAATTTTATACCCTGCTACCCTTCCAAAGTTTTGAATCAGCTCAAGGAGCTTCGGAGTAGAGTCTATAGGATTCTTTAAATACAGAATGATGTCATCTGCATAGAGGGAAAATTTTACTTCCTCCAAGTGGGCTTGGATCTTGTCAATTGCCTTTCTGCATCTGTTGAGACAATCATGTGATATTTGTCCTTGCTCCTGTTGATGTGTTGAATTATATTAATTGATTTGCGTATGTTGAACCAGCTTTACCTCCCTGTGATGCATCCTGTTTGATCATAGTGTATAATTTTTTTGATAAGTTGTTGTAGACGGATGGCCATTTGGCCTAGTGATCGAGTGCTTGCCTTGCATGCACTAAGACCCGGGTTCGCTTCCTTGGTACCACATACATTGAAAAAAACAGCTGGAAGTGGTGCTGAGGCTCAAGTGGTAGAGTGCTAAGCCTTGAGAAAGTCCAAGGACAGTGGTCAGGCCCTGAACCCAAGCCCAGGACTGGCGAAAAAAAAAAAGAAAACCATGGTGCTTTTCTTGTAACTGCAGAGCCAGAGAAAAAGCTGCAATCTTTTTAAAAGAATTGTTGCAATCCTTTTAATCCTCTTATTGAATGCATATGTTTGGTCATAAGGAATGAGCAAATTCTTATTGAGTCATGGAATTATTTTCATATTTAAATTATTGATTTGCTTATTTCTTCAGCAGTTTTATTTAAAGTAAATAGAAAGTACTTAACATATTATCTATTTAATATAAAAAACCAGAATGACATTATAGAACGTACAAAATTTATATAATTAGCTAAAACACATGATTCAAAGGTAGATTCTGCTACGGAGCTCAAAGCTAGTTAAAATTCCATGGGAAGAATCATTAATTATGGTATATTTTTATGCCTAAATTATCATAATTACGTAAAGTAACAATTATTTAAGGCTTTGATGAAATTTGGGTCTATAATAAAAATAAGTAGTAATTTATCAGGGTGATTCTTTCATGATTATTTCATCAGAAAAGAACATTCTAAATGATCACAATCTATCTTAAAACTTACCTGTTTAGACAATGAGAGGACAAGAGAACAAAGCTTTATAGTTTGTGCAGAAGATTCTTTTATTTTTGTATCCATATCACTTCAGAGAAAACATGTACATATAAAATAAACAATGGTGAAGAAGTAAGCTTAGTTGCCTAGTCCAAGTGGCTCACATCTATAATCCCAGTTGTTCAGGTTTTAGAGATCCTAGGATCATAGTTGAAGCCAGCCCAGGAAAAGAATTCAACTCTTATCTCCAATTAATCCTTAAAAAAGAAGGAAAAAAATGGGGTGGGGGGGGAGAACTGTGGATATAGTCCTAGCATCAGCCTGAATGACAACCCAAGGGATAGTGTCCAGACCGAAATCACACACCAGCTTGAGCGTGCGCATGGGTGCACATGCATACACACACACACACCCACTCACACAAACATACACCATTCTTTACTAAATGCTTATTTTCCTTCTGAGTGTATGATCACATAAAATGATCTTATCAAAATGACCTCTGGGAAATGAAAGTAAGAGTGTTTTTTTATTGCCCTGTTTGAGGTTCTTGTCTTCTTTCCTTTTTGCTTTGGTTTATTCCTTTCTATTGCTGCCTTTGATTTCAGTGCCCACAAAAACAGGAGGACATAGAGTTAATATGGTTTCTTTCATGGCCAGAGATGTCAAACATTTCTCCATGCATCTATTGGCTATTCTTATTTCATCTCCAGAGAAATCTCTAACTTATTAGCCTACTTATCAAAGAGATCATGGGTTTTTTTTTTTAGCATTTGTTGTTTGGGGGGTTGAACATTTTGATTTCTGGATTTATTTTTTATATACCTGGACATATTTGTCTGTTGTACAACTAGTGAGTCTTCTCCCAATGATTCTAATTGAAATGAGCTGAAAGATATGAAAAGAATTTCTATTGTTGATGTTGTTGTCTTAATGTAATATATGAAGTTTCTTTATGCTTCCCTTTATGTTTTCCTTTGGTTTAACTCCTATTATCCTGTTATTGTGATACCCTGTGTCTTGTATATTTGTATATCTGATTTGGGGAAGGAAAGGGGATGCCAAGACTGTGAGACAAAGAACAAAGGGTAAACCAATGTAATACTGATACTCACATGACTCTATGTTGAAAATGATTTTTATATGTTGGGGGGAAAGACGAAGAAAATGAAAGAGGAGTAACAATATTCCACAAGAAATGTACTCAGTACTTATGTAACTGTAACCCCTCTGTAAATCACCTTTGCAGTAGAGTAGAATTAGTTTGAAAAGAAAGAAGAGAGTAAAAGAACATATTCTTATGGAAAAAGATGTATCAATAGATTGACAGTTATATAACTGGGTAGATAATGATAGATATGTTAGTGTATATGAGTTGTTCTACCTGTATCTAAAAGCACTGAATTCATTATTTCTAAATATTATTCTTTGTTCAAGGTCATTGTTTCCTATTTGGAGAGGGGGAAATGGTCTGATTGGAAGCTTTTGGGAGAAGATACACTGTTCAGTGCCTGTCTTTTCTAATTAGAGAGTATATGCTGGGATTAGGAACCCATTAAGTCTGTGACTTACCATTTGTGACATAAGAAGTAAAAACTGTTCAATTCTGTTTGCCAATTGTGCATAGCAAAATCTTTCCAAATATTTGTATTTCCAAGCTTTGATCATAAGGTACCGAGAATATCTACCTCAATGGATGGGTGCAAATGAAATTTTTATATCTCATTCATTTGAATGCATACAATTTAAGTTATTAATGGCTTTTTTTGAGTTTTGCAAAAATTTAGTGGTAAGTTTTAATTTTTCTGTCAGTCATGGGGCTTAAACTCTGGGTCAGGGAAATAGTAAGTTTCTGTGTTTTTAATTTTATCAAGAATTTAATATAACAGAGTTAGAGAGAGTTTCCTACTCCCCGTGCAAGAGGTAAGAATTAAAGAGACTAGTAGTAAGTTTTAGGGGATTCTTTTTTTAGATCTAATCAACAGCATCAAACAAAAGGTACTGAGTACTCCAGGGTGTTCAGAGTGTTGTTTCTCAAGGAGACTTATATGTCAGTAATAAGCTGAACTTTTGAGTTCTGTGGTAGAGCGTTACAATGGCCTCCCTTGGGCATGGCTCCCTGCCTTCAGAGGGGGAACATGCTACACAGAGCTATGAGTGGTAAAATTCAGAGAGGTTACAGGTTATTCATGTCAGAATCATTCTTCGTGCAATGTTTGATGTAGATGACGATAAAGTGGTTTCTTGGTCAATAGTTGTAATTTCTTTCTTTTTTCATATTTTTATTGTAATTAATAGAAGGATTAAATGATATTTGCCAGATAGATGGTGCATTAATTCAGATACATTGACACCCTTTCACATGTCTTGGTCCCCATTCCCCCCCCACCCCCACCTCTCATCTTGTTTTCCCCCCTTCCCTATCCGATTTCAAATAACCAAATACAAATATGTCCAATACATCAGATAACAAAGTGAGATACTGTAACAATATGAGATAACCAAGGGACAACAAAAGAGATGAGAGATAACATTAAGGACAAAAATCACTCATTGTATGGCTTTTGTTTCTATATCCTAGAGGTCCTTTCATTTAGCGTCATACTATATGGCCTTTTGTATCAAGGTTTTGCTCTATTGCAAATCTCTGCTAGGAGAGCCCAAGGTTTCTACTGATTATGACAAATGAGGGAAACCATTGAGCCTATCTTCCTTTAAGTCTGGCTTACTTCACTTAATATGATTTTTTCTAAGTCTTTCCATTTCCTAACAAATGGGGCGATGCCATTCTTTCTGACAGCAGCTTAGAATTCCATTGTGTACAAATACCACAACTTGTTGATCCACTCGTCAACTGAGGGACATCTAGGTTGGTTCCATATCTTTGCTATGGTAAATAGTGCTGCAATGAACATTTTTGTGCTAGTGGATTCAGTATGTCCTTGTTTCTGGATGATTGGGTAAATGCCAAGTAGTGATCCCTCTTGGCCACATCCCCGCCAGAATCTGTTATTATTAGATTCCTTGATCCTGGACATTCTAACTGGAGTGAGGTGGACTCTTCGAATTGTTTTAATTTGCATTTCTTTTATGACCAGAGATGTTGAACATTTCTTCATGTGTCTATAGGCCATTTTCGGTTCTTCTTCAGAAAAGACTCTCTTTAAGTCTTTGGCCCATCTTTTAATGGGATGGTTGTTACTTTGGAGATTAGTTTTGGAGTGATTCAAATTTTTGAACAGTTTATATATTTTAGATATGAGGCCTTTGTCCATTGTTTGGTTGGTGAAGATCTTCTCCCACTCTGTAGGCTTCCTAATTAATTGACTAGCTATGTCCTTTGCCATACAAAAGCTCTGCAGTTTAATGCAGTCCCACTTATCCAGCCTTTCTCTGATTTGTTGTGATTCTTGTTCCTTATTAAGAAAGTTTCGACCTGTGCCAAGGAGGTCTAGTGTATCTCCTATTCCTTCTTGTAAAGTTTTCAGTGTGTTGGCTTTTACCTGGAGGTCATTGATCCATTTGGAGTTAATTCTAGTGCAGGGAATGGGTTTCTTGTGTAGTTCCATTACAGTTGGTCCAGGTTTATTTCATCTGTTTCTATGAAAGCAAAACACTTGGGTGCTGGTAAATCCTCTTTTTAGGCTTGTAGTATTTAAGTTCAAAGAGTATAACTGCAGCAGACTCCGGGTTACCTCCGACATGGCGGGTTCCCACCCTCTCCCCTTCCCGATCCAGGCCTTCAGAAGCAAGGCCAGTTTCTAGAGCACCATCCTTCTCGGGTCTGTCCTTGACATTAACAGGGCCAGTAGGAACTGCTACCTGCTGAGGATATTATTTAGTTTTTAATCCTAGTCACTCATCCACCCATCTATTCATCCATTTATCCATCAATTCATCTATCCATTCACTCACACAACATTCCACTTTTCAACCTATCTATTAAGCATGAATTGTGTTACTCTCTTACATATTTATCTAGTAGCATAGTGCATATTTGTTGGGGTCTGACCTTCATCTCTGAGGCCTGTTCATCATTCCGGCTCAGCGGCCATTAAAGGGCTTTGGTCAGGCATTCCTCCTGTTCCTTGCTTACCACTTTTAAGGCATCTCTGTGTGTGATTTGACTGAGCCTCCCCTCCCCCCCCCCCCCCCCCCCCGACCCCCAGCAGCGCAGGTCTGGAGCGCTTTCCTGCACTGACTGGTCCCCGCCCCTACCCTTAATGATAGCATGATGGCTCTCTTCCTATTGGCTAGCTTCCCAGTTCCCACCTTCTCTTTCCCCAACAGTATATAACTAATTGCCTGACACAATAAAAGTGAGATCTGCTGTGCTTTCATGGCTCACACAGCTCCTGGCTCAGTGTGGTTTCTTCCCCGGTAATTGGGGGAGGGCTGGGTCATTGATACTTACCTCCTAGCAGGGTTCCAGGAGACTTCAGGTTGGCCCTGGGTGTCCCTCCCCATACCCGTGTTGCTCCACAGTAGCAACACATATTCTAGGCTCGATTGTGTGCTTAGTTCTTTACTGTTAATGGGAATTGACTTCCATTATCCAATGTTTTTCTAACATTTGGACCAAAGTAAATTTCTCTCATTATTTTCATCGCATGTCTCTCTAAAAATAAAAAATATCATCCGTCGTGTATGTTTTAATATGATTTTATTTTTCACATTTTTATTAAAGTATTCCCAAATAGGGTTGCTCAGTTCTCCTTATAACGTTTTGTTACAATTCCTTTAATGGGATGGAGAGATTCATTTAATATAGTTTACATCAAGGTCTGCTATTAATTTTTTTTCTCCATTTCAAAAATATTTCATTGGTCTGGGAATGTGGCTTAGTGGAATAGTGCTTGCTTAACATGCATTAAGCCCTGGGCTCATTTCCTCAGTGAAGCAAGAACAGAAAACCTGGTGCTGGACTCAAGAGGTAGAGTACTAGCCTTGAGCAATAGAAGTTCTGGGACAGCGACCAGATCCTGAGTTCAAACCCCATGGATGCCATGAAAATAATAATAGTAATACTAATAATATACTGAATGTAACTTATTATTTTTAGAATATATCATTGGTCATGGCAAATACATACCAATAATATCAACATCATAGAGTACATCTGTTCTTTTTCCTGAAGAAATTCTGTTTCTACATAGTATTTTCATCTGGAATAGTATGAGCCACTCCTTTTTGCCTAGATATATGTCTTCTTTTATCATGCAGGCTCTCATTTTCCTGTTGATACTGACACCCAAAACTTTTGGAACTTCTACCTCTCTGGCCTATTTAGTTGTGCAGAATGCACCTGTCCATTTTGTTTATGTCTGTATATTCCACTTTGCATTGGGCAACAGTGCTTTAAAAAAGACCCTGGAGAGGTCATCAGTTCTGCCCATTCCTGCTTCTAATTCTGATCAGTTTTACTTAATGGTGGGCTCCTTCTCTCTCTCTCTCTCTCTCTCTCTCTCTCTCTCTCTCTCTCTCTCTCTCTCTCTCTCTCTCTCTCTCTCTCTCTCCTTTCTTTCTTTCCTTTCTTTTTTTTTTTAGAATTTGTTTTGTCAGTCATGGCTTGAACTCGGGGCCTGGTCACTGTCCTTGAGTTTCTTTGTTAAAGGTTAATGATCTAGCACTTGGAACCACAGCTCCACTTATCGTTTTCTGGTGGTTAATTGAAGCTTTTCTGTCTTGGAACTAGGATATCAGATCCAAGCCTTTTGCATAACTGGGATTACAGGTGTGAGACATCTGTGCCTAACTTAAGTGTATGGATATGTTTATATTCATCTATATATAAAGAAATAAAATACTACAAGTACTTTAGTTTTATTACCCAAGCCAATTTTTCCTAAATTTGCTTTCCCCATAATATTACTAATGGTGGTTATTGGCAATGTGATTTACACGCCTAAACTAGGGAAATTGAGAAGTCATTGTCATATCTAATATGATTTTTTAGAAAAAATCCATTTTAATTTTCCCTTTCTGGTATTTATTCTACATGATATAGAACATGGTATAGTACATGATATAGAATTGCCAGTAACAATGTAATTTTATTGCACATTTTAATGTGTTTAGCTTATCTCCTGATTATAGGCTTTTGTCTTCTATTCCCCAATATTTACTTCGCTATTTCTAAAACAGAGCTTACAGATGGTCACCATTCTTCTCATAGTAATATTTTGCTCTCTTTGTCGCATTTCTGCCTTTACTCATCTGGAAGAGGAATCTGGAAACTATTACCAAATATAAAACAAACTAGTACTAATTGATGGTCTATTAATTTTAACAAAGCTTTTAGGACTATTTTAAATAATTAAATTCTTAAAGATGCCTTTTCCTGGTTGTCCTAAAAAATCATTGTGTGACCAGTGTTAGTCAATGTGTCTTAGAATAATGCATTATCTTACTTTGCCCTGAAACTTTTTCTTCATTTGTAGAGAAATTATATGGTATTTTGTTAATGGAATAATGTTTACATACTTTTGTCACTTTAAGATAGCGTAAGCATTCGTTTGTTCATCGTTGTATACATCTGATCTTTTTAATAGTTCATTTATTAGTGTCTTATAAGCTATTTGACTCATTATTAATTAACAAAACAACTATGTGGAGAGAATGGACAACAAAAATACAGTGTAAGATACACTATTATTTTTCCCCTGTCAAATTAAACATCTTTAATCTGTGTCAAAAAGTAATTCCATGACAATCACAGCAACAGGTAAAACGTAATTACATAAAACTGAAAAAAGTTAACAAAATATAGATACTTCCTAGTAAAATGATTTAAAAAGATGGCTAGTTTCAGGTCATAAGAAACTGAATACATAAAGTTGCCTTACTGAATATATATTTATTAATGCTTACTGAACTTTACATTAAAAAAGTATGGTCCCAATAAAAATGAGAATATAACTATTACTATGTAGTCCATAGCTGTTTTCCTTACTAATCATATCTTATACTATCATAGTTATTTATTATGAGCAATTACCCAAGTAAAATCCAAAATTAATTTGTTTTACCTGCAGTTTCACTCATTGTCTTCTATCAGGTCTAGAGTCTTATCTGGGTTATGATTCCAGTTACCACCTTTCCATGGGCTGTTCTTACTTTTTTAATAGTTAAAAACTTAAATTATAATTAATAAAGGAAAACCACAAAAGAACCATTCAATGTAAATAATACACTTATACTGATAAATGTAAATGGTATTAAATATTTTTTAGGGAAAAATCAGCCCAATTGCATGCTAAGAGGCTTCAGAGATAAAAATAAGATAAAAACTCATGACAAGTATGCAGTTCCATAAAAATATAGAATGTTACACATTTCCTATATTGCCTAAGGCAATATGAAGTGATTTCATAATTTGTGCCTGGTGAGCTCTTTATTGTAGAAAATTATTCCCATTTCCTGAAAAGGCCAGCACATTGGCTGACTGGGTTTTTTTTTTCTTTCAACCTATGTTAATATTGTTTTGTCTTCTTCTAAAATCAAGCAAATAATTTGAGATATGGAGCATTTGGGATATCTTCTTCAACATCTTCTCATTTTTCCATAAGAGATAGTTTTTCTTTTTTTAATATAAAAATATTTTATTTTCCCCAGATTCTGAGATAATAAGATTTGCATTCAGCCTCAAGTCACCTGTAGCTTCAAGATCCTCATTGCCAGCTTACTTCCCATTTTACCACTCTAACCACCTGTAGACTGCCCTTACTTTCTAGGGAACACAGATTTTGTGCTGATATTTTATCTACCATATTTAAGATGCAAGAATTGCATGAGAGAGCATTCTTTTGTTCATTTTTATTACTTTTTATTGTATTCTATTGTTGGGATAATGTATAAAGGGGTTATACTTACATTCGTCAGGCAGTGGGTACTTCTCGAACATTGATAACCCTTCTCATGTTTTAGTCCTCCTCTCTCCCCCCAAACTCTTCCAATCATCTTGTTTCCCTCTTCCCTCCCCTATTTCAGGTAAACAAATAAACAGATATAAAATATACCAGGTAACAAAACCAAATACAGTAACAACATGAGATTAACCATAGGGGGGAAAAAGAGAAAAGAATAACTGCATAACAACCTCTTGTATCCACATCCTAGAGTTCATTGTGTTTAATCTCTTTCCATATGACCATATATACATAGCTTTTGAGCTATTATGATCCTCTGCTAGAAGAGTCCTAGATGTGTAATAATTATTACAAGTGAGGGAAACCATGGAGGCTATGTTCCTTTGTGTCTAGCTTTGGTTCTTTTTTTAAAAAAAGGAAATGTAGAATGTTGTGGGATTACTTCTTCTCCCACAGAAAGCACTGTAGAGAAGACACACATCTCATTTGTCCATCAGCAAGTACAAATGCATTAACTGCTTAGGAAATGCCTGCAGAGAAAACATACAGAATTTAATACTGAATACAAGCATTGTCCTTCCAGTGAAGACTGTGGACTCTAGATAAAGTCATAGGCATTCTAGCCAAAAGTAATTATTGAGTGTCTACTCCTTTCTAAAGCTTGTAACAGCTCTTCGATATTTTTAAAGTTTCTGTCCTCACAGAGCATGCAACTCACAGGAAGAATACAAATTACATCACATTTGGTGTGTTTTATGGAAGATATACATTGTTTGCTCTGGTTATGTGTTGAGGGTAGTATCTAATTTTCATTCATATGAAGAGTGTAATTGGTTTTTCACACCTAATGCTTTAAAAATGTTGGAAAAAAGCTTTCCTTTTCAAATGCCCTCAGGAGATATATCCATCTACCCTTTATGATTTGGGTCCAGAAAGTTTCTGGGATGAAAATCAAAGTTGTGTGTTTGAACGCTGGCCAAGATGTGATTTTCCAAATGCAGATGGCATACCATGTTGTAGCCTGGTGCTCATCTGATTGCTGTACTGAAAAATGAGCACAGAAAGAGTAAATAGAACTTGATTAGCAAGCCTTGTTTTTTAAGCAGATGTTGTACCCAATATAAATTATTCCTTTGGAATCTCTAACATATGCCAAAGTATTTATCAGAGATTAACTGCATGAACTTGAATGCCATCACCAAACTTTCTAAATGTAAAAGTAGGCAATTTTTCACAGTTGTTATCAAACATATATGAAAATGTGTTTATGCAATTTAGATAAGAAGAACTATAAATTAAAATGTAAGAACATGTTATATAAAAACAAACTAAAGCAGTTCTGTTGCATTTCCTTTATTTAAGAAAATTAGATGCTGCAAACCCTATTTAAGAGTTACATACTTTGAATTACAAATACCCCCTTAGTACTAAATATTTCATAATCATAGCTCAAAATATTTATATATGCTTTTCTCTTGATTTTGCCTCATATCATTCTCATCATTCTTTTGAACCTGGTATTTCCTTAAATACAAAATTTGAATACATTTTTATGGAATTTGTTGGTAGAAAAGTGCTCAATTCATTCTACCAAATCTAATATTTTCTGACATCCAATAATTTAAATTTAATGATAACTTCATTCATGTTACATATGGTTCAATGTCTCATTTTAAAACATGACACTGTCTAAGAAATATGAAAACATCTCTTCTAAAATGATTGATTTTTTCATGTTACAAATTTAATTAGAATCTTACTTTAAAGTTAGTGCTTTTAGGAATATAAGTTCAAATGTATCTATAATATTTAAAAAAGTAATTTCACTCTTATCTGAGGAAATATTAGTTTTATTTATGAAGAATATAACTTCTAATTGAGACCCTGTCCAAATATATTACTACAAAGAAAAGATGCTGTTTTATTCTTCTCATTAATTTTTCCATATCAGTTTTTAAATAATATCAAATGGAAAAATCGATACCAAGATTCTATTGCTTCAATAGAAACTCTGGATGCAGTGTGGTGAAATTATAGTTTCCATGGTAACAGAGAGTCTATTCTTCAAAGAGTCTCTGTCTTTACAGCTTATGTACTTATACTGAGTGATTTATTCAAAATTAGGCCTCATCTAGGTACTGTACTGAGAAATTCCATTTCCTATTAGGGCATGTATCTGCAGAATGTGTAAATCTGGCATTGGTGGTTAATTAAATATAAATTTTACCAACATGACTTTTAAAAGTACATAAGAGCCAAGTAAACAGGAAAAGGTAGAGAAATGTAAAATAAGGACAGAGCCTTCTATGAACATTCTAGGGAGGCTTAAACTAATGCACTCATTTTAGATTTGGGAGTAGTGATGGAAATATCTTATTAAAATATTAGGATGCTTAGAACTCAACAGATCAAAATGTATGGATGACATTTAGAAACCTGTTTAAAAGAACACTTAAAGAGGAATATCTTTTCTCAATACTTAGACTAGCTGAAGTAAATAATACTAATCTAAACATGTGTATTCATCTGTGAAGTAATGATTTTCAAATAATGTTTCTAATATCTCCTAGAATATAAAAATATTGGTATTTATGTGCATTGCAACATTGCAATTTCATTTTGCAAAAATAAAATATTTTAAATGTAATCCAGGCTGGCATAGAAATTATAATTCCCTGCCTTAATCTCCACAGCTCTGGGATTATACTAAAGGTAGCTGATACTTTAATATTATATTTTCAAATTTTAGTAAAAGGCAAAAGATTTATGCAATCTGAGGAGAAACCAGTATATTATTTTCAAATTTTAGAGAGGATACTTTTAAGTATCATTCACATGAAAAGATACTGTGGAATCACATTGATGTGTTTATGTTCTCACGGTGTTTTTCATAATTAGTTGATAAAATATAAAGCTTTCCAACAGGAATCTAAATAGGTATTATCTCATGAATCAATACTTTCTTACTGGATAAGCAAATGAAGAAATTTGAAGTGAAGGACCAAGTTTCCACATGTTGAATTTCTTAACCATCAATATTTAGACAATTATAATAGCTTAGCCTCTTAATTTCTATGGTTATTCAATTAAAAATAAATATAAAATTTGTTATTAGTCAGTATGCTCTAAAAACCAAAATAGAAAGCAACCACTTTCACAGTTCTGGAGATTTGAAGTCCATAATCAAGTGTCATGTAGGATGGTTTCTGATGAAATTGCTTTACCTACCTTGTAGATAATTGTTTTTTACTCTTTTGCTTATGTAGTCTTTGCTTTGGGCGGAGAGAGAGAGAGAGAGAGAGAGAGAGAGAGAGACAGAGAGACAGACAGACAGACAGAGAGACAGACAGACAGACAGAGAGACATATATGCAAAGAAAGAGACAGGGAAAAAAACACTGAGATGGAGAGAAAAAAAGACACAGAGAAAGACGGAGAATGGAGAGAGATAGATCAATGGAGGAAAGGGTTAATATTTGTCTCTTCTAATAAAGATAAAAATCCTATAGTGTTAAAAACTTCTCTCATGGTCTTGTGTCATATTGTCATTTTTATGCTTTATTTCCAAATGTAATTATTTTAGAACTGCAAAATAAATTTGGAGAGACACAATTCAGTCAATAACTAGTGTTTTATAAACTGCTTTGCTGAGTATAAATGACTAAATGTATATTGATGACTGATCATTTCTGTTTGCTTTTATTTTATGAGTTTCTGTCATACTCCATATACAACTTTATTTTTAATGGATATGAATCAGTTAAACAGAAAACTCTTTAAACAAAATTAAATTATCCTATAGATTTTTTAATATGAGGACCTCCAATCTTTTATCCCATCAAAAGAATGTCATTTCTCAGATGATAGTTTTCTCTTATTTTTCAATGAATTAGATTCAACCATTCAAGTTAGTTATTTCCTTATTATTTTCTGCTTTAGGTACACTTTTACATTCCATGTTAAATCGATGCTGTAGCTTCACAATGATCAGTATCTTTTGACACTTTCTGATCTGTAGTGGATCATGAAGCAGAAAGGAATTTGCCAGTTAGTTGTCAGAGAAAATGTGTGTCACAGAAGAAAGATCACTGTTAGATCTCTGTTTTAGGATAAACACACCATGTCCTGAATTACTGAAGTGGAAAGAACTTCTACCTAGGCAGACAAGATTGGATGGTTTCCAACCTGTAGCTTCAGAGTTTAACTTGTAATTGGAGGACACATTCTAAATGTTATCCAAGATTCTACAACAGAGAAAATGATAAAATCATGTTTTAATAAGATAATCTTTCACCCATCTATAATAAAATTACGTTTCAGCAAAACATATAACTATTTATATACATTTGTTCAAAAATCACACCAAACTATTTTTGAGTAAAAATATCTATTCAGTAGAATATTTCAAATATGTGTAACCTTGAGAAATGTCTGTTTTATTCTTGAGAAGTCCAGTCTGCGAAGGATATCAAAATTGGTATGATATGAGTAACCACTAATATGATAGGAAGTTGATGATGATAAATGACCCTGGAAAAATATTAATTTGAGAGGTAATGAATCATCATAAACTTTACATCACAAGCCAAGGACCATACGCAAATAATTCCTTGGAAAGTTACAAAGTACAAATACAGCTTCAAACACAAATGAACTTTTTAAATATTGAATACATATTAGACTTTAAGGAATGAGTAAATGAAAACATCCAAGATAGTTTTATTATCTTATAGTACTTGAAATGATATTAGTTATATATTTCTGGTTAAATTTTTCAACGGAAAAAAGGAAATTAAGCTGCAGGATTTTTCTTTGTGAAATAATTTTTATTTCATTGTGGGTTATTAAGGATCATATGTAAAGATTATAGAACTAGTTGAGATGAAACACATGTTTTCTAGTCAAAGAATTTGTGGAATTTAGTCTAACATGTAAAGAGAAGAATTTTCTGTACACCATGGTGATACATCTGTTTTGAAATTAGTTCTCCTTTTGTGTGTTTGTACCACTATTTGCATGTGCTTTTCTAAATATTTGGCGAAAGTTAACACTTTACATTGCGTATAAGCTTGGTTTTCAACTTAAATTAGAGCTGTTCAGAACATTTAGCTTATTCATTTTTAAATGTTTTTAGTTGTTTCCTAATTTAATCAGTGGGATTAGAGGAGGGGGAAAGAGCCATATGTTTCCTGCATTGAGAAAGCCTTTAAGAAGTCAAAAATTTAAAAATAATATTTTAAATAGGATGCAGATTATAATGTCTTTTGAAATAAATGTACAAATTGATATGTCTTGTGACAAATGTGCTTTTTCAAATTATATGTGGCTGTTAATCACACATTTGAAAAACATCTATTTCCTTTTACTGAGTGTTGCATTTATGTATACTTCGTCTTCATGATTTATCAATCTTATAAATCTATGTGAGAAAACTTTTTCTAATAGTTATTCATATTGTAAATAACCACAAACTAAACTAAATTAGATTCAAAGCCCAGCACATTAATATGTTTCGTCTAAAACTTGAACTAATTTTAGTAAATGAAACAGATTTTGAAATTTACTGCCTTAACTTGATAATACCAAAAATGTTCTGCCTGTTATTCTGATAGGAATAAACCACTTAAACATATATATCTAAACACTTGTGCAAATTATGGTATGAAATATTTATTTAAATATTTCATTTTATCTATACATCTATTTATCAATTGATGGATCATCTATCTATATCCTTAAAAAGTGGATAAGCAAATTCATGACCTAATACAGACATAATACTGTTTTCTCACAATGTTCCTATAATTTTATGTCAAATAAAATAAATCATGTTTATTTTGATTAAAATTTGGCAGCAAATTGAAATCTTGTTTCTGCTTAGTAGATGGATTTTGTATTCTGTTCTACACAAAGTCAAATATAAATTTTGTTTTTTGTTGATTAATTTTACATAGTAGTCTTCTGGATATAGCTTACTGTAGCTTTGTGGTCAGGTACAAAAAGAAATATCATCTTTGGACTATTAGTATATATTTCAAATTCCATAAAAATGGAAATGGTTCAGAAGTCCATCTTGCTCAGGGACTGATAATCATTTTAGGACTTTTTCCCATATTACAGAACTCTCAAATTAAAACTTCTGTTACTCACTAGATGTATAATTATTCCAAATTGCTTGAACATCTTGAATAACCAATCCCTATTTTTTTCATAAGAAATTTTATTCCTTTAAAAATTTATATCTGTTACATTGGAGAACCACAGTATTCAGTTGTCACTTTGAATCTGGATACCTGAAACAGCATTTAGGCAAAGATGCAAGAATTAATTTTACAGTTATTAAGTTATTAGATGACTTATTCTAGCTGGATGATTATCTTAATTTTAATATCTCTTGAATATTAGACAATCCTCAAAAATTAGATAGTCCTCAAAAATCAAGATCCTAAATCTAGTAACTCAAAAAATCTTGTATTGAAATTATTCAGAAAGAAATGAAGTCTGTGCAGAATATTTACATCATAGAGAGTTCATGAAGATTATTTGAAACATAGGAAATGTAGATAGTGTACAGAAATACTAATTTTATGTAAGAGAGTTGAGCATCCAGAGTTTTTTTATTATCCTTGAAAGTGCTTTAACAAATCATGCAGATGATTATAAAATTGTGAACTAAAGGAACTAATATAAAATACCCCCTAGAGTCACAATAACAAGAAAGAAGAAAGAAGATCATGATTAGTTTTATATATCTACTTTGCTAAGCTTGTACAGACCAGATCATGGGTTTTCTAACAGGATAATAGGAGTTAAATCAAAGGAAAACATAAAGGGAAGCATATTACATTAAGACAACAACATCAACAATAGAAATTCTTTTCATACCTTGCAGCTCATTTCAAATAGAATTATTGGGAGAAGACTTTCACTAGTTGCAAATCCAGAAACCAAATGTATATTTACCTTTGTATGAATGTACAGAGCTCATGTACAACCTACAATTCTTTCTCTCTATAATCATACAGGCTGTTTTTCTGGAGAACATTCATATAAGTAATTTTTATATTTCCTATATCTGTTTCCTAAATGCGATCTATTTCTACATTATACATGTCATTCTTTTCAATAAAAGACAAACTTGGAATTTTGACTTTTCCAGAAAATGGGATACTACATCCTCAGTTAAAACAGTTGTAATATATAATACTTTTGTGAAATGCAATTGCCACCTGCCCTTTTTTTTTTTGTGGGCCATAGGGCTTGAACTTGGCCAGGGCACTGTCCCTGAGCTCTTCAGCTCAAAGCTACTGCCCTACCCCTGGGCCTGGGCATTGTACCTGAGTCCTTCAGCTCAAGGCTGCCGCCCTACCCTTGAGCCAACCCCCACTTCCTTTTTTCTACTGGTTAACTGAAGATAAGTCTCAGATCCTTTTGTACCTGGGCTTGCTTTGAACCATGGTCCTCATCTCAGCTTCCTGAGTAGCTGGGATTACAAATGTGAGCCACCGTGCCCGGCTTCTGCCTGCCTTCTTTTCCGATATTTTCCACCTCATTTTAAAGGTTTTCTCAGCATCTAATTTTACAAATTATTTAATTCTGTTATGATTATTTTATGCTTTTCTTTTCCAAATATTTTGAGGATATTACACTGAAGATAAATATTTTAGTTGCTGTGTACTGTCCTTTTATTCTCAAATTTGAAATATCCATAGAATCAATAAAAATTATAAGTACTAAAATAATTTAAAATAGTTTTATTAGCTGTCTTCTTCATTCTACTGCAAAATAGATGGAGCTGGTCACAGAAGAAAAGGCCTGGTAGAATAGAGCAGCTGTCAGATAGTTCAGCTGGAATTCAGAAAGAAGCTAGGGTAAAGTATAGAGAAAAGGATGTGTCCCTCATACCCTTAGTTCCTCCTTGCCTTTTACCAATTCTCAGTAATGTCATTTCATTATCATTCCATTAAGAGGTTAATCAGGAGGTTAGAGTCCAGAAAACCATCATGATAGAGATTTCTCAAGCTGTGCATTAATGATCGTCTAGGCATTTCTCAATCGAATCAACTTTACAATTAAAATTACCCAAGAAAATATTTTTCTAGGCCGGCCTAGAATAATCAGGAACTGAAGTGTGAGAAGCACCCAGATAATGGTTATTTCCAATTCACTTGAACAATAATAACAAATAATTTTTAATTTAAACTTCATAAAATCTTTGGAACATTCTTTTATTATCTTTAAGTAGTTGTACAAAGGAGTTGACAGTTCACAAAGCAGTATCTGAATACAGGATATCTTGATTCCCTTTCAACATTGTCACCGATTTCTTCTCTATCCATCCTGTCCTGTTACAGTCTTCACTGCAATTGCCCTCTTTTCTCCTTTTCATTGGTCAACTTGCTTCCCTCTGTTCCCACCCCATTACTTAATGGTGTTTATTTTTGTTGAATTATGCCTTTCTTTTAAACAAATTATATAATTTGAGTTCTGTCTTGAATCTATAAATTTGTATACATTTGCATACCACCCAATGTAAAACCCTGCATTGCAAACAACAACAAAAAACAACAGAGAATATTATGAAATGTTCACTAACTTCAATAACTGACAGCTGACTTCTTTAGCAATTGAAAGAAAATGACATAATAATATACAACAACTTACACATCTTTTCCAACAAAATGATGGTATAATTTTACATTTTCAGACTGTCTTCATCTGCCATGCGATTACATTTTCCTATAATTTTATCTTATAAGGCAATTAAAATGATGTCCAAGATCTTCCATTGCTTGTTACAAATAATTTCAATTGGAAATTAGGAAAATATATTGATAAGTAAAATTTGATGAAGATCTTTTATCACAGAAGATAATCAGGAAATAGAGATACTGAATACTAATCACATTGTATTTAATTGTGTTTAATGTGAACTTTATCAATAATTTTATATCCCTAAACTGCTAACTCAAAGCTTCACTTGCTAGCTGCCTACTTTGCTAGCTAGGTAAGATAAAATGGCAGATATAGATGTACTGTGAAAAGTAAAACAATTTAAAGAAACAGATAGTCTACAGTTTCCTGATTTTACCACGCTAGGTTTTATTTTCCCTCACTCTAGGGCACTTTTCTCTTTTTTGAAAACTGTGAAGATGGCTCCTTTTGTTTGCAAGCCAGCCTTTTCTTCATATTGTGCTATATCTCCTTTAAAAACCAAGACTTTTGCCCTTTTTCTTCTCCTTTACAAGTTGGCTGACTTCATTTATAGTCTATCACTGCAGAATCCTATAGTATGCTAACTGTGGATATGTGATGTCTGAGATCTTCCAGATAGAAATATACATGAATATAATGTTGTTCATGTACATAACCTACATGTGGCGGGATGCAAAATTAACCTTCAGAAGTCAGTAGCCTTCTTGTACACCAACAATGCACAAACAGAAGGCCAAATCAAGAAAACGATCCCATTCACAATAGCCCCCAAAAGAATAAAATACTTAGAAATATATTTAACGAAAGATGTAAAGGAAATATTTAATGGAATCTATAAAAGCCTAATGAAAGAAATTAAAGAGGACACTCTTTCATTTTAACTTACAACAATGAAATTTTAATCTAAATGTGTCTTTCATCTTTTTACAACCTAGAGATAACATACTATTCCTCTTTCCTTTGAACTGATGATGTCAATACTTTTTTTTTTTGCAAAAGCATTATTTACAAGGATGAGTTGAAGAGCCTTGTGTTTAATCCACAGTATGGTAAAATCAATCAAACACAAGAAAAAAGAAAATTTTCATCTACATTTTTGTGCAAACAACAATTCTGGAAAGGTATTGTACAAACCAAATCCAAAATGGGGAAACAGCACTTTAAATGAAAGGGACATAGAAATGTTAAGTGTGTATTAGAAATTCTAGAGCTAGAAATTGCACATAAATTCTACCTCCTTAGGAAGCTGAGATTAGAGGCTTGAGTTTCAAAGACAATTGAGTAGAAAAAATCTTAAATTTCCAACTCCAAAATAACCAGACAAAATCCCCTTAATAATGTAGCTCTAATTGTAGGACAGAAGGTAATCAAGTCATCAGAGGAAAAAAAAAAACGAGTCTATGAATTAAAACAATGGTTTGGGCAAAGTATTCAAAACAAGCAAGCAAAAATTCTTCTGAGGGGCTGGGGGTTTGGCCTAGTGTTAGTGTGCTTGCCTAGCATGCACGAAGACCCAGGTTCTATTCCTTGGTACTACATACATAGAAAAAAAACCAAGAGTGGTGCTGTGGCTCAAGTGGTAGAGATCTAGCCTTGAGAAAGTCCAAAGACAGTTCTTGGCCCTGAGCTCAAATCCAGGACTGGCTCAAAAAAAATCTTGTGAGATGAAATTTAGATCAAAAAGAAAATAAAAATTTGACATTACCAGTATTATATAATAACTAAAGCAGGAATGCTTATTTCTATCACAATAAAATGAAAACTGATGATAGTGTTATCTTCCTTGGCTTTTATGAAGAGGAATACATCTACATCAAATACGATATTTAAAGAAAATGTTAGTATATTTTCTTCATTTCCATAAAACAATTATACCATAATTTTTAATTCAATGTCTTTTTGAATTTCCTTGTGGTTTCTTTTCTTTTTTTAATGATTGTGGCAAAATACATGCAATGTAACATAATCATATTGAAGTGAAAAGTTCAGTGCTGCCAAACAAATTCATGATGTCATGAAGCAATTACCATTGACCACCTGCAGAATTTTGTTTGTAATGAAGAACTAACACTATTTACCTTCTAAACACAAACTCTTATCTGTCTCAGTCACATCTGATCATCAGCATTATTTTCAGCCCCATGATTTTTACTGTGCTAGAGACTGAGTGTTGGACTCACAGTGTTTGGGATCTCCTGTATGTCTAAGTCACTTGAGAATACTGCCCTCCCAATTCATCTATACTCTAGCTAATAGCAAACTTATCTTCCTTTTTACGTACTGAATGTTCTACTCGATGTACCTATCATCTATCTACCTACGTACCTAATATCCATCTCCCTATCTCCTCTGTATTTATGTTACCATTTTTTTTACTGTTAATCCTACAACGTGTTGGGATTAATTTACACATCCACTGGATATTGAATTGCTTTCATATCTAGGTAGTGGGAATCATAGTGCTATGAATGTAGGTCTATAAATCTCTCTTTGGAGCGCCACTTTCAGTTCTTTTAGGCATATACTGAAAATGAAAGTTGTCCTGTTTTATGCTAATCTAATTTTTTGTACTCTGAGGAAATGCTGTACTGTTTATACCATTTTCCAGAACAAGTCCATTATTTTACATAACTATCAACAGTGCACAGCTCCTAGACCTCTAAATCATCAAAAATGCCTGTAATTTTGTTTTTGTACCTCTTTGCACTTTTTATTTCATTTTCCTAATTTCCTAATTATGTCATCCTATTAGTCCTATTATATATTGTTTTTCAAATGTCTTTTTTAATTTTTTTGTCCAGTTTAAATTAGGTTTTGTTTTGCTGTTCAGTTTCAGTAGTTCTCTATATGTTCTAAAAAATAAGCACTTAAAACATAGATAGATAGATAGATAGATAGATAGATAGATAGATAGATAGATAGACAGATAGATGATGGATAGACAGACAGACATATTCTTTCTCATACTTTAAAGTTGCATTGTGTCTTTTGATGCACAGCTTTTGGGGGACTGAGGAAAAGTACTGAAGCTTGAACTCAGGGCTTTGCCCTGTCATTCAGTTATCTTTCTCATGCCTGGAGTAACACTAGTTGAATTATACTCTATCTGGTTTTGTGCTATTAATTGTAAATGAAGACTAGCAGACTCTTCTCTCCAGGCTAGCTTCAGATATTACTACTTCAAGTCTTTGATTCTTGAGCTTTTTTATTGGTACTTGATTTGTCTCATAATTACCATTTTCGTTTTCTGTATTTTACCTCGTTGTTTTACAATTCCTATTTTTTAAATAACCAATTTGATTATCATTTTCTTAAATATCATTGCACTGCTATCTCATCACTGCCAACAGACTGACTTCCATTTTAATATTCCTTTAACTTGAATGTGGATTACATGTGTATTATGACATAAATATGTGTGGTAATTTTGTACTCTGTATTAGATATTACAAATATCACAGATCATAGATACTGAATTTCATTTTGTTTTACAAAGACAATGATCATTGTTACGAACTGCAGGCAGTTAATAGTTTGCAAATTCAGAAGTTATCCAAGCTTCCCCTGCATTGTCAGAAGAAATAGGGGAAGAATCTCTTCAGCAACTGTCTCTAAAGATCCTTGTTTTCAAAGGTTCATTCTTTCTGCTACCACTACAGCAAGATTAATTTTTGTTTGATAGAAAAAAAGCTTTTGTATTATACACTTAACAATAATAGATATCTTGTGCATTTTCAATATTCTTAATTTTTAATACAATTCACATGTTGAGAAAGATTCTTCATTTCTCCCCATATAATATTTGGGTATTGACAATATTTATTGAATACCTTAGTAATAATGGGCAAAAAATCCTGAATTTTAAGTGTTTTAATCTCAGTTTATTTGAACCTTGTAGGCAAAACATAATACAGATATGATAGCATTTTTTTATTTCTCCATTAACTTAGGTGGTTAAATTCAACTGCTTCAAGGTGAAGTTGTTGCTGTAATATTTATGAAAGTCATATTATTGCAGAGTCCATTACAAGAGAGGATACAGCTGGCTCACAGCTTCAGAGATATAACTTCTATCGCCTGAGGCTGTTATTTATAGTACAGGACTGATAAAAATGAGGTGGTCACAATTTTTAAGCATATTTACTGTAGTGTTTCTATGTTGCTAAAATCACAATATGTGAATCCAATTACATCCATGCAGGTATAGTTATATTCACATTCTGTTTTCATTTTCTTATTGTAAACATAAGATAAAATTCTTAATTGTACCAACTAATATGATTAAAATGTTAAAATTCTAATGATTATTTTTGGCAATATTTTAACATAGTGAAATGTCTATAAGAGATCACCATAAAAATCCTCTCATTTTTGTGTTAGTATAGAATGTGGTAGCTTGGATAACATAGAAATGAACAATTACTGTAGAAGGAATAATAGGTATAGAAAAGCAAGTAGAAATTTAAAAATTTTCTTATTTACAAATTTTCAATAAAATTTTTCTGTGGTTACTTGACTATGCATATATTTTATGTGATCTCTAAACACACCACACTAAATGAGAGACAGAATTTATGTGCTTTTTATACCAAGGAATTTAAAATAATGAATTATTTGGAGCTAGCAGCTGTGCATGATGGAGGTATATATAATGTAGAAAGCTTAACTGAGAGATCAAAATAAAGAGGCTGCCAGAGGAGATGATAGACCTTTTAAGAATAGCCATGGAATACATTACGGAAATCATAAAATTAACATAAGATGGTTGCTTTAGAATAGTCAACAAATATAGACTTTTTCTTCTTACTTAGAATAAATAATTTTGTTCTAATTAAAACAGCATAATTTTGGATTTGTAAAATTTGTAAAATTTGCTATGCAGTGATCTCACCAAAACTAAGACTAAAAACATTTATATATGAGTAAATATTCCATATATTCTTGTTTTTTCCATATATTCTTTCACACTGTAGGGCACATCAATTTACTTCCTGTTCTAAATCACTAAGGGGAAGTAACAATCTTTAAATCAACCATGGGGAGGGATCAGAATATGGTACCCCAGAAAGTGGCATCTTGAAAAAAGCAGAGAAGTATTTAGTTACGGGTTCCTCTAAATTTCTTCCCTTCTCCTTTAAACACTTTCACATAGCATGGCTCCTATACTTACTGGGAGCTAAGAAAGAAGGCACACACATAGAACAATCTTGATAAACAGGTTTTGCTAGGTTCCCACAGTTTATAATTGTGTCCTCTGTTTGTTTGTCATACTTCCACACAACTGTCTATTCTTTATCAAATCTGAGATACAGAAATAGAGATTTATTTTAACACTTGGTAGTATCTTTCTGAAGGCTCCCATATATGAAAATTCAAGTAGAATAAATATATGGGTTACAGTTTCCTGTTTTATATACATTCATAAATTCCAAATATAATTTTAAAAAACCTAACACCAGAGCTGGGATATACCTCAGTACCAAAGTGCTTGTCTAGCAAGTGCAACATTCGATTCTCAGTACCAAAAAAGAATATACAAAAAATAGTTTAAAAAAAACCCAAACAAAAATCTAACACCAAAACAGTTTTGGTCCCAACATTTTCACAAAGAAACGTCTGGGCATATTAAAACTGCTGGGCATCAGTGGCTAATGCCTGCAATCCTAGCTCCTCAGAAGGCTCAGAACTGATTATCTTGGGTCAACACCACCAGACCAAATAGGAAAATCTACAAGACTCTTATCTCCAAGTTGGTAGTAGAGTTTTAGCTCAAGGAATAAAGTGTCAGCTTTGAGTGCAAATGCTGAGAAAAAGGCCAAAGCCTCAGTACTAGCATATGCACACAAAGGAATTTGATACTATAGTATATAATTCGGTCAAGGAATTCCATCTTCAACTATGATTTGTCAATTTTAGATATGTGAATGGAAAAATGGTTAAAAGTTACGAATACTTTTCCAAAGAATGTATACAAATAGTAACAAAGCACATAATTAAATTCTCAGTATTACTTCCATAGGTAATATAAATCTAATCCAAAATGAGATATTAATTATAAATGTATATGTTATAATTAAAGAATAGATATAATACAAGTGTTATCATGAATACCAAGATATTGAAACAGTCCCATAATGCTATTTGAAGTACAAAATGGGGAAGATACTTTATAAAGCTGTTGGGAGTTCCTCAGGATAGCCTTATCATCTAACAGTTTCATTTCTAAGTCCACAACAAGTAAATTAATGAATTTAGTATGCAAAAAAAATTCACATGGGTTTGAGCACAGTGGCTCATGTCTATGATCACATCTACTTGGGAAGCAGGTATTTAGATTAGAGTTTGAGGCCAAATTGGGGCAAAATGTTTGTGAGTCACGATCTAAGACAAATCTACATGAAATTCTGAAAGGATGAGTACAGAGCAAAGTTTCCATTCAATGAAATACTAAGGTATCCAGATATGTTCTACAACCCAGTGAATATTCACATTGTTATGGTAATAAGGATCAGACACCACAAAGCAGTGGTGTAGGCTACTTACAGGTTAGGTAAATGCATGGAGATCCAGAGAAGATCTACCATGAGTAGGATGGAAGACAAATGGAAACAGACTGGCAGCTTGTAAATTCGGGGGAACTTTGGAGGGAGAATGGATAATGAAAATATTCCAAATGTGATTATGAAAAAGATAATATATATATATATATGTTCATAAAAGTTACAAAATACAGAAGAAAGTACCATCTCCTGTAGTTTTCATTATATACACCAAAACGCTGAGGGTTTGGCATGGTAACAACTTTTACAAGACCAATCAAAAAGCCAAGATGGGAACTGTGTATATGTATTTCTGTACACTTCATGTGGTTCACATATTGCTGTATAACTACAAGTGGATGCAGACATCTGATCTCTTCACATGGAGACTCCAATCCAAGAAGCAGCAGCCTTCCCAATATTTACATATTCTAATGACACTAATTTAGATGACTCTATGAATACTCCATTCTTCTGATTTTCTTATAGCTTACCAGATCTTGCCAACTTAGTGATCTGTAGTATCTGGGTCCCCTTTCCATGTCTTTCAGGTTCTTGTGATTTCTCAGTCATGGTAAATACTTATTCTTCTCTTCATTGCTGCCTCTTCATTCTCACAACAAAATGTCTATTTCTAACTTTTAAACATAGGACCCTAAAACTAAGTACCTTCACAAAGGAGTTTATTTGTTAAGATTCTGTGCATCATTAAGATTCATGTGGCATTTCTATCTAGGACCATATTCTTATCTCCCATGCAATGGGTTAGTCCAGGCTTAGAAACAATGCAGTGATTTTTGTCAGGAGTCCTGGTATTGGCTTGTAGGCAAGCTTTTCTATGTGATTTCTCATCATTTGGAAGTCTTCTCCAGGAAAATTTATAGAGTAGTAAAAGCACGAAGTGAGCGTAATACTGAACACTGCAAGGCACTTTAAGTCCTGCTTCTGGAACTACCACAATTTAAATTACTGCCACATTTTATTCATCACAGAAAGTCACAAAACCTAAACCAGCTGGGAATGTAGGATAAGAGCTCACCATTTGATAAGAGAAAATACAAGGAGTTCTTAATAGATGTAGAAGGATTTAATTAACCAAATAAAGATGCCTATCCCTTTATTAATCTCATTTAAAATATTATCAATGATCTACTAAGGGCTCCTAACATGGTTCTATATCCATAACTGAATTTGAGATACTAATATCTAGCTCGCTTGTTGAGTAATGGCAGTTTTCATCTTAGATATGAAATAGTATCTCAAGTTTTTAATTTCTCTTGCATTCCATTTTGATATTTTCAAAAATGAATAGAGAATTAAAAATATTCTAAATAGCACAGAAAAGCTATAAATGCTATGTGAGAATTTAAGGTAATTCTTATTGGCATAAATTATTGAATATTCATGACGCTAAGAATGCTAAACGGAAATTAATCCAAATAAATCTTCCACTATTCATACCAAGAGCAATGTGACCAATTCTGAAAGAATTTATAGAAACTATAAATTCACAAAATCTTCTATAGTTACTTTCGATTAGTTTTTATGAAATGGTTTGAATCTACCTATGAAAATTGCTAGGCTTATGATGTGAAAATGTGACAGTCACTGACTTATATACATGTAAAAAATTAAATAATGGAGCTGATTATAATTCTCTTATATATTACCTAATCATATTGTGTATGGGATGATGATACAAAGCAAAGCTCAGTAGAAAACATTAAAAATAGGTCATGAACTTTGACTCTAAATAATTTTCATCAAATTAATCTTTATGAAAGCTGTAAAAGAAATAGAAATGTCACTCATCATGATTCACTCTAGATTCATCCTTCCCTGTGAATATAAACACAACTACATAGACATAAAAATTTATGACTCTATATAAATAATGTTTTATTACATAGATTAATATGTATGTATGACATACAAACCCTCAGTCTAATTTTAATTATGTTCTAAAATGTAAGCGTCAGTGATTGTATATACAGATTCCCTTGAATACTTGTTTGTTAAACATGTCATTTGAAATATGATATAAAAATCAATGTTAATAAATTCTTTAATTTAAAAAACAGCAAAAAAAGAAATAGAAGTGGATTTTTTTAAGTTTCTTTTTAAAAATGCTACCCAAAATTTACAAAAATTTAAAAATAAATTAAGTCAAGCATCAGTGAGTCATACCTACAATCATGGATACTTAGAAGACTGAGACAAGGTTTCAAAGCCAACTTGGACAGACAATCTATGGTATTTTCATCTCTAATTAACTTGCAAAAATGGCACATTCAGCTTGGCACTGGTGGCTTAAGCCTTTAATTCTAGCTCCTCAGTAGGCCAGGATCTGAGGATCAAGGTTCAAAGACAGGTCAGCCACTAAAGTCCGTGAGACTTGTCTACAATTAACCACCAGAAAACCAAAAGTGGGGCTGTAGCTCAAGTAGTACCAGTGGTAATCTTGAGCTGAAGAGCTCAGGGACAGCTCCTGAGTTCAAGTCCCATGACAGACCAAAAGAAAAAAAAAAAAAACCCACTACGTAGTTTGTCTCCAGTCTCAAGTACTCAAGTACTGCAATGAGCACACAAAAGGCTGAGTCAGAATGTGAGGCACTGAATTCAAGCCCCAGATGTCACAAATGGAAAGAAAGGAAAGAAAAGTAGAAGAAAAAAAGGGATCAAGAGAGGGAGGGAGGAAGAAAGGAAAAGGAATGAAGGAAGGAAGGAAGGAAGGAAGGAAGGAAGAAAGGAAGGAAGGAAGGAAGGAAGGAAGGAGGAAGAGGAGAAAAAGAAATAAAAAGTCAACTAACCTTCGCATGTATTTCAATTAAGGTTTGTGAGCATTGTGTGTCAGCCAATTCTCCACAATTTGCTAAAATGTAAGCATGAAGTGCAAGTATGTACAAGCATATGCCACATTAGGTATTATGATTTTTATTTGATGTGTTATAAGAACAATCATAGTTTATATTATAAAATATATATTATATTATATATATTATATATAATTATAAAAATATATATTGTGAAAACAATCATTATTTGAAGAAAGAAAAAGCAACAACTTTCACTCTAGAGAGTTTGAGAAGTGCTGTAATGGAACCCAAATAATGGTCACAATAGGAAAGAATAATAATGAGAAATAGCTTTAGGAGAAGGGGTTGAAATATTACTACTAATAAAATATATTTATAACTGTTCTGCAATTGTGCTAAGGAATGTATACAGGCTTAAGGAATTTATATAGATTTATACATTTGTTTTATTCTCAAAACAGTAAGTTTAAAAATACTACAAATTACATATACAAAAACCAAGTTTTCAAAACACTAACAATCACATGTGTAGTCTCAAAGGTAGTATGTACAGCAAGAGGAAACAAAACACAGACCTAAGCCAAAAGTTGATAACTAATCACTCCTATGTATGCTGTCATTTCCAGGAACAACAAGCATTATAATGATTCAGAGTGATAATTTTAAGTATGCTTCTCCTACTACAAAATTTTACACAATCTTCTCTTTAAATCAGAATATTCTCTATTGTGCCATGAAGAGAGAATAAAAATGAATGTTTATTATTGTGTTGTTTCTCTAGGTCTGAATATATGTAAAATATACAGCCAAATCTCTTCACAACTATAGTGTTATTTAATCCTTTGAAGGAATATGTCTGCTTGAAAGCCATTATATGTTCCACAAAGGGTTACTGATTGAATAATCTGCTCAAATCTAAAACAGTATTTTTTAACAAAAATTAATTAAAACATGATAGCATAGAATTAGGGTTTAAGCATAGGACACATAAAATGATAGTCATTTGAGATGAAAGGATTTAAATGAAAGCATTTTATAATTATGTTACTTTATTGAATTCTAGGATTTTAAAATATTAATCTCATTTCTTCATATGTTCTGGTCATTCATATGTTGCACAACCTACATGCCATTGTATCATTTCTGTATTTTTGTTATGGACTTTAACATTCTGATCAGACATGATTAAAATTATTTTCTGTATTTGTCAAGACTTGTTTATTGTAAAAACGTTGTCAAGTTTGGAGATATTTTTCTGTGCTGCTTACAGGAATATGTTTTCTGAAACTGTGAATGAAATATTTGAAGCATGACTGTTAGGTCTACTAACTGGAAAATGTGAAGATGCAGTTCAACAGTGTTTTATCTGCTGAACAAAAATTAAAGCAGATGAGTTTCTATTAACATAGATAATACAATGAAAATTTCAATTTTTGATTTATTGGGACATACCTGTCTGTCATCTAACCATGTTTATTTTATGACTCTGTGTATACCAACATACATGCACATATCATACTTATATGTATGTGCATGTGTGTTTCGGTCTATGTTACAGTTTCTTAAGATAACAAAGTTATATCTTAATTTAACCTATTCATTATCTGGAAATTTACATTGCACAGTAAGGGCAGTTACATTTAGATTTATTAAAAGCTACATATACTTAATTTTCTCTTTTTAAATTTGGAAGTAGACAATTTTATTCATTTGTAATGTTTGTTCTTTCCTAATTCTTTTTTTTGTAACCATTTTGTGAGATTTCTTCCTTCTTCAGCACACATGCTTTTCTAACCTATTCCTTTTTCCTTTGATGTTTATATCTCCTTTCTTATTCTGACAAGTAATTAAGAGTGTTACAATGAAGAAACAATATATTTATGTATTTGTGCTAATCACATGTGTGAATAGTGTACAGAGATCTAAATTAGTTATGACAGCTGAGGTAATATAAAGCTAAGTAACAATAGAAAGCAAATTCAGTGCCTCATAATTCTAAATTATGTAAGAAAGAATAGCAGAATAAAATTCTTTAAGGGATTAGCTTTGGCTAGGAAAATAGTTTCCATTGTATCTTCAATAAAAGAATTGTATCACAAAAGGCTTTGGTCACTGTGAATTAAAAATACTATTTTATGTTAAGTTTGTGTATCCACAATTTAACATAGGAATTTAATGAAAGGGGTGACATCAATCAAGATGCATTGTACTTATAAACTTTTGTTGAATGTTAAGCCGTTGAAGATCATAAAAAATATTATTTAAAAACTGAATAAAATATGAACTTGATTAAACATTTGAATGGGGATGAAAGCACATGTGTTCTAGAATGACTGTTGAGCAAAACGAAAGAATAAAATGTTTTACAAATATATAATAACTTTTAGGTCACTGATTATGAATGAAGGGCTATGAGATTTTTTTTTCTTAAAGAGATGATGAACTTTCATTCAGGCTAATTTTTGGTATTGTTTTAAAAACCATAACGGGCTTAAAGACAGTGAATGAACTAATGAATAAAAATAATTAAAATATCCCTGAATTCCATTCAGGTTGAAAAGTTTTTATGTGGGAGAAAAGTGAAACTCTCTATGAATTAGATAACAAACAGGAGATAGTAAAAATTTGACTGTCATATTCAAAGAGACAATTCTAGTTCACTTTTCCATTTTCTTAAACACATTTCTATTCCTATTGAAGACTTTTAGTTTCATCATCTCCAAAGTCCAATCTACATTCTTCATTTCCTTATGTAGAAATTTTCTTTTTCCTTTAACTATATTTATTAAGCCCATAAAAAGAAATTGTTAGCAAAAATATTGTGATATTAGAAAAAGCCTGAGGACCAGTGGAACAGAAATGAAGACCCAGAAATCAACTCACAGACGTATGGCCCCCTAATTTTAATAAGGGAGCCAAAAAATAGAATGGAAGAAAGACAATCTCTTCAAAAAGTGGTGCTGGAAAAACTGGTTAAGCACCTGCAGAAAGCTAAAGATGGATCCTTCTATGTCACCCTGCACGAAGATTAATTCCAAATGGATCAAAAACCTTGAGGTAAAAGAAGACACCCTAAAAACTTTGCAAGAAGGAATAGGAGATACACTAGGCCTTCTTTGCACAGGTCAAAACTTTCTTAATAAAGACCCAGAAACATAACAAATTAAAGAAAGTTTGGACAAATGGTATTGCATTAAATTGTGGAGCAATTGCTTGACATCTCCGGCCATATAAGAAATGCAAATCAAAACACCTCTGAGATTCCACCTTACTCAGGTTAGAATGGCCATAATCAAGAAATCCAATAACAACAGATACTGGCAGGAAGGTGGCCAGGAGGGATTGCTACTACACTGTTGGTGGGAGTGCAAACTCATTCAACCACTATGGAAAGCCATATGGCAGTTCCTCAAAAGACTAAACATAGAGCTCCCCTATGACCCAGCAATTCCACTACTAGGCATTTACCCAATTGTCCAGAAACAAGGACATACTAAATCCACTAGCACAACAATGTTCATTGAAGCACTATTTACCATAGCAAAGATATGGAATCAACCCAGATGTCCCTCAGTTGATGAGTGGATCAATAAGATGTGTTATTTATACACAATGGAATTCTATGCTGCCATCAGAAAGAAAGAAATTTCCTCATTTGTAAGGAAATGGAAAGACTTGCAAAAAATCATGCTAAGTGAAGTAAGCCAGACCCAAAGGTTTTCCTTTGGTTTCCCTCATTTGTAATAATAAGTACAAACCTAGGACTCTTCTAGCAGAAGATTACAACAGTTCAAACCTTGCATACATAAGACCATATAGGATGAGGCCAAATTAATGGACCTCCAGGACATGGAAACAAAAGCTTAATAGTGAGTGACTGTTGATCTTAATGTACTATGTCTTTTCTCTTCTCTTGTGTTGCCCTTGATTTAATCTCATATTGTTACAATATCTGACTTTGTCACCTGGTATATTTTCATATACAATTATTTATTTGAAATAGAAGGAGGAAAAAAGATGAGGGGATGGAGTGAGGGGAGAGAATGGGTACAAAAACATGAGAAAGGCTATCAGTGTGTGAGAAGTAATGCACCTTCTATCTAGTGAATATAACCGTAACACCTCTATACATTAAATTAAAAAATGATTGTGATATTTAAGCAATCTTAATGCAATACTTTAAAGCAGTCTCAGAAAATAGCCAATTCTAATCAAATGCACTAATCAGAAGAAACTCCACATACCTCCCCATAATGAATTTTAGTCAACTGAAATCAGTAATCTGACTTTTGTGAAGAATTCAAAATAAAATTCAATTTGGGGCAAAAATATAAACTAACTATGCTCAGATAAAAAAGAAAGCAACTATGTTGGTTAAAAAACTCTGCACTATATAGCCAAGACATTCTGTTTCAGAGACCATGAGAAAAGTAGCTAATATTAGAAAACAGTTGTATTCAGAAGGAACCTAATACACACACAATGTGTTAAATTCTGCATAGGTGGAAGAATAATACAAATCATCGGATATGTACAAAGCTGAGAATAAATGTAATACTAGACTTTGAACACACATGCATACACAGACACACATAAAACCTGAAATATTGCTAAGCTTTAAAGGAAATAGTAAGCCGATCCTAGTTTTATTGTTTTTTTAGTACATGTACTGCTGAGGTTAGAATTTGCTTTATATGTCATGATGATAAAGACAGACTATATTACTCATCCATTTTTTCCACTATATTACTACCTCAGCTTTTGGAAGTCATTTTAGGAGGTGGTGCCGATGGATTACATGCAAGGTACTGAGGTGACTAGACTTCAAATACCTAGGACCACCAGCGTAAGGATCTCAAACACTGAAAAGTGTTAATGATGGCGTTCTATCTGTCCAAAATTCCATTTGTTGTAGTGGCTCAGAATGTAACAGCATTTGAAATAGGTAACATCCAATGAAGTTATCAAAAATGAAAGTATTGGAGTAAGCTTTAATCCAATATAGCTGCCTGTATGCAAAGGGGAATTTGAAGTACAGGGAATGGCATCAGAGGTATGTCTGCCTTGAAAAGAGATCATGAGAAGACAAACAAATAGGACAGTCCTCTAAAGAATGAATACCTAATGGTACCTTAATATTGCTGTCTCTAGCCTTTAGGTGAATGAATTAATGAATTTCTACTGTTACACAGTCTTTGGTGCTTTAATATGGCAACTCTAGAAAATTAATGTACTCTAAAAATCTTTTTCCTAGCTTCTCTCTTCTGAACATTCTATGAAGGCTGTAGTGAGCAGTGTTTGAATTTCAAAAGTACATTTTTTGAAGGGGCAATATAGATCTCATTGGTCCTTTACCCTACAGGCTCATGGCAGTTCTGTGTCTTCTATCCTCCACAGATTCTTCACTTTTACTTTATACCTATCTTAAAATCTTTACAATTCCTAGTTGAATAGCAGTTTATTATTTCCTATAACCTTGAGAAATATATGGTGTTCATTACAGAAAAAAATGATTCATGTTTTCATGTAATAGTAGTATGTTAAATCTAATTGATTTTGTATGTAATGCAAGTATTTAATGTTACTTTTAGATTATTTGTCAAATTTTATGTGATTCAAATTACATTATTTGCATAAATTATACACAATTGCATGCATATATAAGGTAAATCTGATCTCTCTATCTATCTTATTTTCATATGGAAAAATAGTATCTCATATACTAATGTAAATATTTGGGTGAGTGTATTTCCATATTCCATCAGTTCTCTACTACTATGTTTAAAAGCTGTAATTTTTCAAAAGTATCCAACATAATGGAAAACGTTACTTGGATCAATTCTTTGTGCTTCTGTGCTTTTATGATGCCAAGAAAATGTAAACATTTCAATTATTTTTCTTAAATTTATTTTCTATGGTTAGGAAGTGAGTATTTGCTTCCTATCCTGACATTGTTTTTCTCATAACAGAAGTTACCGGTACTCTTAATGTTCCTTTTTAATCCCATTTCAAATAACTCCAGAGAAATATGGATGTTTTGATTCTTCAACACAATGTGACTTTAATACATTATTTTTGTGTCTTTCTCCACTTGTCCTGTTTAACCCAAAGTACAGAGCAGAGACAAGGTACTTGCAGAGCACATGTGGGGATTATTTCATGCTAATTTCATCATACTAAGAAATAGGTCTTTGTTTTCTCAGTAGGGGCTGAAGGAATTCAGAAATGAGAACTGAAACTGCAGTAGGGTTATTGTGTTTAGGTTGATTAGGTATGTAATCCAGTATTGACATTTTTATAGACAACCTTCCCCCTATTCAGGTGCTCTATAAAATAAAGAAATGTGAGAAGCAACATCACATGCACATACACAGCAACACAGAACCCTGGACTTGGGTAAAGGTCATAAATCACACTAATCATGGGATATTATGCATCCAGATGGAAGAAAACAAATAAAATGCCCTGAATACTAATGATTGGGGAGAGAGAAATGGGGACCAAGACATGTGAAACGGTATCAATGTATGTGAATTAATGCACCTTCTATCTGGCAAATATCATGTAACCCTTCTATTAATTACAATAAAAATATATGAAAAAAAGAATACTGATGATTGGCATGGAACACTAAATACCATCCTCCAAGATACAGAAAAGCCAGGCTGAAGGAAGCATAGAATTATTTCCAGCAGCTCTTTAGAAATTGGAAGGTTGTTCATAAGCAGCCATTTCCAGATAGTAAGTTGAGGCAAAGGCATGCTATGTTGGATTTTACAAACTGGAAAATAACCCTATCAGCTCCTCCTGAAGTGAAAATTTAGACACTGTTGTAGATATCTAAGATATCCTTAAGAAGACTGGTGATGGGTGGTGACACTGCACTCTCAGTAGGGATTTAAGCAACTCAGGGATGAGGACAAAGTGGTCTTAGGGCTGTAGGATCTATTCCGCAGCATCTACCCTTCCATCATGGCATTTCTAGTCAGAGTTCCTAAGGACTCCCCTTCACAAAAAGGAGGAAGCCAGAAATGACCTTCTCTGGACAGTGAAGTCAGAGTTGTTTACTCATTTAGTTCTGCAAAGCTCAAATGGACTGAGAATTGAGAAAGGCCCGAGAACAAAGAAATCAGTAAACACAGCATAGTGAAGATAGACTAGGGAAATGAAACTGGGTACAGTTAAGTGGCAGATTGTTGTAAGACAAAAATCATCCTCTGAAAATCATTATGTCTCCAAGTGCCATCCCTCAATCAGGAAGGTTGTTTATGTGAAGGATTCATAAAATGCATGGCAGAGAGGATTCATAAAATGTATGGCAGAGACTTCCCATTTCCTGAAATGTTTACGTTTTAGACAAAGATATTTTGTAAATGTGTAACCATACTGAATTAGTTTGACCAATTGTTTTGGTTCCAAAACAAACAATTAAACAAATAGCATGATTTTAGAGCCTGCCTGGTAGCCTGCTGATGGTATCTTTAATAATACATTGCACTTGTTTGAAGACATGATACATGAACACAGTTGGCACACAGATATTGTTTGCTTTGACTTTATGATGCTTCTAGTTTACACATCCTAGAAACAAATCACTTCTGGAAAATATAGGAACAATATTTTGTGGATGTCACATTGTAAATGACACAGAATGAAGGATGACAGGAAGGATGTTTTCAGTGTATTGGATTTTCATCCTATCGACTATCCAAAAACTGTTACTTGGCATTTTCCCCATGGAATCTGAATAATGTTCAGTCTTTCACCGACAGTTTAAATTAGGTTTCAATGTAATTAAGCATAGATTGTGCAACGTGTTTTCCTACTGACAAATATCATATTCCAAACTGTAATACATTAAATAATGCCACAAGATATGAATTTATCTCTTAATATATGAAAAAAGAAATAAATGAAAACACCAAGTTACTGTACTTCCCCTTCATGTCAAGTTGAGTTTATTGGATACTATTTGTAATTTGTGTTTCCATAAAAGTCATTCTTTCCCAGGTATTTTATAAAAATTGATTTGTCAAGTCTGGTGTGTGTTAGAGCTCAGCCAAGCTCCATAAAATGAAAACAAAGTTAAACAACTTCACAAGAGATGGAAATGGCCTTTTAAGATTCACAGGAGTGTGCCTTCTTGTCTAACCTGAGCAGCCATCACTGGGAGATTGATGTACACTGGCTGAGAAGTGTTTCATGAGGCGGCTGTTTGCCCATGGTCCCAGAATGGAGCTATCTGTCTTCACTGTACCCCATTAACATGCCCCTCAGATCTTTCAGGCAAATGTCTACATACCTGCTTTATAAATTATTACCAGCGACAGTTAAATATTTCAGAAGTTGTTTGGAACTATCGCTCAACTTATAGTCCTTCATGTACACACACACTTGTGATTTCATGCATTTTAAATTTGAGGATTACTCAGGTCTATTCTATATTCCCACTTTGGGTGTCTGTTCTTTCTAGAAAGTAATTCCTCCGTTTTGATTGATGTCGTTTATTGAGGTAAATCTCAAAGAAAAAAAAAGAATGTAAATTATCCAGGAACAAGGGAGCCATTCTCTTACAAATTATGTAGTCAGAATTTCATATAAATATAACCAAAAAAATGAAATGTGCATTTTAACACTTTCATGTAAGATTATTCTGAACTTGCAATGCTTCATTCAAATTAACACCTTATATTTGTCAAAATGCATTGTACTTAAACTGAATTGTACTTAAATTGATTTGAAATCCTTTTGTATAACTATTTAAGGGTCTAACAAAAAGAAACAATTACTTCTGTAATCAGTTTTATTTAGACTATTTAAGTTTTACCTATACATTGACATACAATAATCTCATTTGTAGAAACAATTATTTAATGCTTTAATAATTTTAGTATATTAGTTATTTGTTATTCACCTAAAAATCTAATATTCTCCAGAAATATGAACTTAATTGTATGGGAAACATAATGCTTTTGGTGATCAAGTAGAAATGAATTATTTTCAATGAAATTAAAATAAATGTGAATGAAATAAGAGTTAAGTGCTTTTCAGATTTCACACACAGCATAGTTACTAATGGAAACTCCCATTTCTGAGCTTACAGTGCTTTAGAAAGTAAAGGTAGATTTCATTAATCTTCTTTTTCAGTTAAATGAGAGCATGAAACTGAAATTGACACATTTAAATTGGACAGACATTATTCATGGATTAGAGAACTATATTTGGAAGAAAACCAAATCATGAAAGTAGCACCAACAAATAATTAACATTGCCTATCACTTTGAAGGAGCACAATGGAATAAAGTTTACTGAGGCTCCTGTGAGCAGGAGGTATTAAGCAAATTATCCTGTTCTAGCTTCTGAATGGTACTGCTTGGAGGATTTGTTTTTCATAAACTAAAGTAAAAAAAAAGATTCGTATAGGTTAGATCAATTTTAAATATATTATGTAAGTGAAAAGCTGAAGTGGAATTCTAAGTTTTGTCTTGTTTCAGTGACAGTGATATCTAGATACTATTCTTGTGGGGTCAAAAGAGACTTTAGTGGAGATAATGAATAATCTGGACTGTGACACATTCCTCTCATCCCAGCAGTGAGGATGCTGACTTCAGCCTGGCTTCTGAGGTCAGATTTTGTCACAGCAACAAAGACTTGGAAAAAATCTTTTAACTGAAGTGAGCCTGACCCAAAGGAACATAGGCTCAATGGTTTCTCTCATTTGTAACAATTAGTACACATCTAGGAATCTCCTAGCAAAGTATCACAATACCTCAAAAGCTATGTACATATGGTCATATAGGATGAGACTAAACAAAATGAACTGTGAGTTACGGAAACAAGATGGTTATCTTTGTGATTGTTGTTCTTAATGTACTAGATGAAGTTATTTCTTTTCTGTTCTTTTTTTCCACTTATAGTTAATCTCATGTAGTTACTGTATGTGATTTTGTTACTTGGTATACTGTATATACATTTGTTTATTTATTTGAATTAGGGAAGGGAAGGGGGAAACAAGATGATTGGGAGGGTGTGCAGTAGGGAAAGGGGACAAAAACATGGAAGGGGTATCAATATTTGAGAAGTACTATACCCATTACATGATGAATGTAACTGTAACCCCTTATACATTATCCCTACAATAAAATACAATTAAAAAATAAAGCAAACAACAACAAAAAACTTCATCCTGTTCTTTTATCAAATGAAGGTACTTTAAAATGAAAAAAATAGCTTTATAATTTCACCTAAAAGAGAAATATAAGCTGTCACCATATAAGATGGTAAAGGAATTAAGAAAAATCAAAAGCTCTAGGCAGAAGTTTCCACATAAAAACTTAACAGAATTGTAAAGACACAATTTCGTAAGCGTTCCTTCTAAAATTTAAACTGAGATTGTTAAAAAAAAGGAAGAAAATTGGTATTTATGTAACAGTAGAAAAATAATGCTATCCAATTTTTTTTCTGTACTGATTCTGTAATAAACTTATGATTCAGTAGAATGAGTGATCATGAATAATTAGAGTTAAAATATCAGCATGAGAACAAATAGAGTTTTGCTGGCCAAAGAAACTAATTAAAACAAAAATATGCTGTAAGACATATGCATAAAATCACATGAAATAAAGTACATGCAACTAAAAAAATTGTCACAGTAAAAATGTTAATTGCAGAGAGGGAGAATTTTTTTTTATTTTGATTGTGGGATTTTATGTATGGGCCAGGGTGCTATTCTTAAACTCTTCAGCTGCAGGCTAGCTCTTTACCATATTGAGCAACACTGCCACTTATGATTTTCTGGTGATTAATTGGAGATAAGAATCTCATAGAACTTTCCTGCCTAGGTTGGCTTTGAACTGCAATGTTCAGATCTCAGCCTCCTAAGTAGCCAGGATTACAGGCATGAGCCATTGGGGTCTGACTGAGAGGGAGAAATTTTATTACTGGTATTCCTGAGTGATATAACAACAAAAATGGAAACAGTCACAAGTTAAAAATATATAATAACTAATAAAGGTATTTTAATAAAAAGTTCTATATTTGTACAAATTTGTATATTTAATTCCCTTTAAAAGGCATGGTAAATTAATTATTGCATATTTATTTAGTATAGGTGTACAATACATTGCCATTTTATTGGTAAACCAAATAGTTTTCTTCATGATTTATATTTTGGAAGATAGCTGAAAGAGTAATCACCGAGTATTTGCATTAATTTGCTAGATTCAACTCAGTTATTGGTTTCTTAAAATGAATTACTGAAAAAATAACTTATCTATACTATCTAGATATGGTGATAAGATGGTTAACATATTTGTTTTTGCTTTCAATTCACTACACTGAACAATAAAGTTGATTAGAAATTGCTTTGAAATAGTTGCTGTATATGTTCTCAGAAAACTTCCCCCTGAATTCCTGAAAGCAAATTGCTAAATTATAAATTAAAATACCACTTTTCACCCATGAATTTTAAACAATGCTGTTTAATAATTTTGTTAGAGAAGTTGAATTAGAATTGTATTTTGTTTTTCAGCCTTTTTCCTATACAGTTCATTTTTTAAAAAGGTACACTTTTTCTTTCTCTTTAATTTTCATTTCTTGTTTAAAAATAAAAATACAATTTTGTTGCAGAGTTCTTATTGTTAGGATTTAACTTGTAAATATGCATCCTAGGAAAATATTAGTATCAATGGCTAAAAGAATATGAGTGACAAAGCTAAGGAGCTTGCTGGTAGATCTGAATTTAGAATAACCATCGTTCATTGCACTGTCTAATAACAAGACTGATATTGTTAGAAATGTGTCAAGGTAGCTGAGTATTTCCCTCTGAGGGGAAGAGCTGTGTATTTTCCTATAAATTCTGGCAGAGCTACAGGAGGATATTCATAATAACTAGAAATCCTCATGGTTTGTATCAGAGATGTATCTGAGTTTAGAAGAGCAGGTGACTTCCAAGTGAGATTTGCCTTTCCTTATGGTAACAGAAATCAATGGATGGGCCCTTACCTGGCTGGAACATATGATGTTCAAAATTTGGATCTTCTTACATAACAATGAAATTTTAAATCCTTCAAATCTCTGAGTGTGAGCATGAGAGACAAAACACGTCTTTGAGTAAGAAAGGAACCAGTTAATATTTACATGTAAGTCTGTTTCTCCCAAATACCATGAAATGTACACATTTTAAATTAGTTCCAAGAAATATTAAAATGAAGCACATGGAAATTTACTTTATTTTTATTCTACACACAGAAACCAAATCAAGACAGTTACTAGGAAAAGAGAGAAACATATAATTGCAAGAGCATGCTTTTTTGTTTGTTTGTTTCTCCAGTTGTGGAGCTTGAATTCAGGCCTGAGCACTGTCCTTGGATGCCGGGGCCAACCGGCAGCAAACCAGGGTTCGCAGATTGGGGTTCCTGAAATAGGGGGCAAGGACTAGGAAAAATTAGAAGAGAGACAAACAGATGGGGTTCAGGAGGGCTACAGCCCAAATCAGGAGCCACAGCTTAAGAAGCCTGTCGCCCAAGACCGTAGCCCAGTTTATTTCCAGTTCTCAATCTTAAATACACATCTTTAAACTAGGGAACTGCCAGGGGCTACATTCGTACAAACAGTATCAAGTCTGAAATAGGTTGAATGAGAAGCTATCAAGTCCCAAACAGGTTAAATGAGAAGCTATTGACACAGCCCAAAATCATGATAAGAGCTTACTTCCTTGTGTACTCAATTGTGCGGGTCCAAGGTCACTGACCCCACAGTCACGGTCACTGACCCCACAGTCAGTCCCCAACATCTCCCCCGTCTTTATTTTAAAAGAAACACAAGTGCAATTTTTACTCTTTTCTATACCCCTAATTATCCTGTCACATTTTCCAAAAATGACTTTGGTCCCTTGGTCTAATTCTCTTCTCCGGGAAGACACCAAATGGCGGACGACGCCGGTGCAGCGGGAGGGCCCGGAGGCCTCAGCGGCTTCCGAGGAGGCTTCGGTAGTGGCCTCCGGGGCCGAGGTCGCGGTCCTGGGAGAGGCCGGGGCGCGGCCGCGGGGCTCGCGGAGGCAAAGCCGAAGACAAGGAATGGATCCCCATCACCAAGCTGGGCCGCCTGGTTAAGGACATGAAGATCAAGTCTTTGGAGGAGATCTATCTGTTTCTCCCTTCCCAACAAGGAGTCTGAGATCATCGACTTCTTCCTGGGGGCGTCTCTCAAAGACGAGGTGTTGAAAATCATGCCCGTGCAGAAGTAGACCCGTGCTGGCCAGCGCACCAGGTTCAAGGCATTTTCCTGATTGTCTGGGGAACTAAATCTCTGCAACCTTAAACAATGCTTTAGTTGTTAGATCCACAAACTTTCCTGAATTTGTGGCTGGAGTCAAATCAAACTTTACTCAGTTAGAACTTTAAACTACCACTATCACAGATGATTGATAAGTTCCTGCCCAGTTATGAAAGGCATGGGCATTAGTAAGGCATGCTTACAAACTATTCTATGACCTCCCGGCTCTGAATAATATTGAATGGCCAAGCACGAGTGACTCTAGGATCTGACACCATCTCTGCCATCACCGCAGAGGCATTCTGCATCTGGATACTTCATAGTCCCAGTAGTGTCTCTCCACACAGGGATAAACATCCCCTGGGCATTTCACTTGCTTGGTTGCTGGACTTGAACTCGGGGTCTGGGTACTGTCCCTCAGCTCTCCAGCTCAAGGCTAGCACTCTGCCACTTTGAGCTCCAAAGCAACTCTGCCTCAATTAGCACTCTGCTGCCAGATTAGACACCACAGTCTCACAGGGACTTTGCTTTGCCCGGGGTTGGCTCAGAACTGCAGTTTTCAGATCAGTGAGTCCTACAAAAGGCCACGTTACTCCAATTAAAGCAACAAGGTGGTCAACACAGAAATAGTCTCTAAGCATGAGCTTACCTAGAACCTGGTAAAAGCCAAAGTTACATCTGAATAAGGATTGCTGTACTTCTCCATGGGCTAGCTGGAAGTTATTTTGGTAGTCCTGATTTTCCCTTTTTCTCTTTCTTAAAACATTTAAGACAACTTCACTTTCAAATATTATTCAGAAACCCAATTCTAATGTTCTTTAAAACGTTTACACATTTTAAACTTAAACACTTAACATTTTAGTCGTCATTTGCATTTGAAAAACCTTTAAGGGCTCAAGGCACTCCCTTTTCTCCAGGTCTCCTTGGCTCAAGGAACGCCCTTTGCCTTCAGGCCTCCTTTTAGAAGCAATCCAGTAACATGAAACCAAATCATACAGAGATAAACCTTTAAACATTCCTTTAAAATACTAATCACATTATCCACATTTTACCATTAGATTTCTAGTGTCAGTTTGCAAGAAAAGACAGACAGACAAAGTTTCTGACGTTAATGAACAATTTTACATTTAAATCTCTAATACATGTCTCCAAATTTTAACTTAAGGTAATAAATCCCAAATTCCCTAATACCTCTGTGCTAAACAGGATACAATGTTTACAGTGTAAACAGCTGTATGCCTTGCAATAAAATGCAGATTTCAGGATCTAGAAAAATATTTACCAGTTTTTCTTTAAGACAATGCAATAATCCTTTGAGGCATAGTAAACATTCAAACCTAATATTTTTGTTGAAGTTTTAAGCTTAGATTTACCCAATTGTCTTTAAGTATAAATTTATCCATTGTTTTATACAGCATGCTGACAATTTAACCCTGAACATGTTCACTCACTCATTCACACACATTCATACTCAAAGATCATAAAGCGCGCAAAATTAATATCGGCCGTTCAATTTCCGGAAGTTTGTGTCAAGAGAGTTTTGCCAATTTTACTCTTACAGATGAGAACCAAGTTCAAAACAAAACTTTTTGCAAGGCAACTTAGCTGGAATTTATTTTTCCAGGGCTTGTTACAACTGCAGACATGGGGGAACGGCCATGCTAGGCCCAGAAATGTTCAAAAAAATAACAAGGATGTGTGCTTGAGTATGCACAGAAAACCCATAAGGATCCATACTTAGAAATGGTACCAATTTTAAAGACAAAACTGGACAAGGAAAAACATGTAACACGAACAAGACAGAGAAACGGAGACTTTTAAATAATCAGACATTGACATATAACAAGAAAATTGGACTCAATCAGATACACTTAACACAAAAAACATGAGCTCAAATGAATGTTTTCACCAAACAGTTATTTTTAGATTTAGACATGTCTTGCTGGTGGGACTCTCAGGTATGCCTTGTTATCGACAAGAAACTCAGAAGGGGAGGGGGGGGTCAAGGCGTCCCTTGACCACCCAGGCCTCTGTTTTAGGCCCACAGTGCACCTTTTCAAACAAACAAATAAAAATAAAATAAAATAAAACGCAGACATACAAGGGGGTCGGCCGACTTCTACTTACCTCTGGAGGCCTTTGCTTTTCACCTGGGCATCTTTTACAAAAAGGTTATTAAGAGGAGGGATGGTAAAGACAAAATAATGTCACATATTAAATTGTGTAGAGTCAATGAATATGTTAAAAGGTCCCTACATAATAGTAAAAGGAGGAGAAACACAGCTCATATGAATGTGTGGAACAAGTGGATCAGTAGCAGTCCCAATTGACATGCACAAATAACTCAGGTCCTTCCCACATCGCAGGATGCACCACTGGAGGGTTGGGGGTGTAGGCCCAGTGAGTCGCTGCTTGGATGGCCACTGTCACTCTCCACGATCCGAACGCAGCGTTCAGGCAGCCAGCGGGCGTCATTTTCTCCTTGTGAAAAAACACATACATGCCCTCGACCCCAGGTTAGAACAGGATCGGGTCCATGCCAAGCACCAGTTAGGGGATCCTTCCACTTTACTAAGGCAAAAGCACGCTGCTCTCTTTTTTCCCAGAATCGCTGAGCAGCAGATAAATTATTTGAATCCAAATTCAAAAAATTTAAAACAAATAAAGCATGATTAAGTATATTCACAGGGGTAGCGGGATACGACTCTCCTTTCTGTATTTTAGCAATTTGATGTTTTAATAATCCATTAGCTCTCTCCACGATGCCTTGACCTTGAGGATTGTAAGGAATGCCTGTAATATGAGTGATATTATAGGAATGGCAGAAGGATTGAAATGCTCGGCTTGCATAGCCAGGGCCATTATCTGTTTTTATTTGCGAGGGAATCCCCATCACAGCAAAGCATCGAATGCAGTGAGAAATACAATGTTTAGTGGCTTCCCCAGCAAGGGGGGTGGCCAAGATAAAATTAGAATAAGTATCTACAGTAACATGAACATATTTTAATCGGCCAAATGATGGAACATGCGTGACATCCATCTGCCAAATGTGATTAGAAAGCAGTCCTCGTGGATTTATACCTAAATGGGGGGCTGGTGAAAAAGGGACACAGTTGGAGCAAGTCTTAACTATTTGCCGCGCGGCTTCTCTAGATAATTTAAACTGTCGGCGCAAGGCTCGGCTGTTTTGATGATGGATGGCATGTGACTGCTTAGCAAGTTCAACCTGAGTTAAGTAAACTCTGGTGGCTGAGTCAGTAACTGCATTGCCCTCACTTAAAGGGCCAGGAAGATTAGTGTGAGCTCGAACAAAGCCAAAAAAACAGGGGTGGTTGCGAGAACAAAGCAAAGTTTGTACTTGGCGAAATTGGGTCTGAATATTGGAGTTAGTAGTTCCAATAAAGGGAACAGTTTCTATGACTTGAAGAGCACGAATTACATATTGACTGTCTGAGTATAAGTTAAAGGGCTCGTCTTGTAACAGGACGAGTGCTTGTAAAACAGCCTCTAATTCCACCTCTTGGGCGGAGGAAAAACCCGTAACCCAAGATTGAGTTTTCCCATTAATGGTCAAAGCAGCCTTTCCATTAGAGGATCCATCTGTAAATACCAAAGCAGCAGAAGATAAAGGCGAGGCCTGTACTATGGAAGGAAATAGAAACGTATGACACGCAGCAAATTGGAGAAGTTTGTTAGACGGGTAGTGATGCAAAATTTTCCCCGTATAATTGGCCCAAGCAATGGCCCAAGAATCACAATGGGCGAATAGCCAATCTTGTTGTTGTAGATTATATGGGACACAGATAAAATGAGGTTCCTGACCTAAATATTTATGGGAATCCACTCGGCACATATGTATCAAATTAGCTACCAATTCGTAATAGGGGGTCAGCACTTTGCCGGGTGTTGATGGTAGATAAAGCCATAAAAGTGGGCCATCCTGCCACAATACAGCAGTTGGGGAGTGAGAAGTAGCTAAAATATAAACTCCCCATGGTTTAGAATAGTCACAATAGGTCACTTGTTGCTGGGAAATTGCCTTTTCTACAATTTGGATGGCCCTCCTGGCGTCAGGATTTAATTCGCGCAAGGATGTAGGGTTGGTATCTCCTTTTAAGAGATCAAAAAGGGGTTTTAACTCTCCTGTGGAGAGCTTTAGATAAGGCCGAAGCCAATTTATATCTCCTAAGAATTGCTGAAAATCATGAAGAGTTCTTAAGTGGGAAGTTTTTAATTGTATTTTTTGGCTTTTAAAATAGTGTGGGCCTAATATATGGCCTAGATATGTAAAAGGGGGGTGTTCCTGAACCTTTTCAGCTGCTATTATAAGGCCAAAGAGGCTCAGATCTTGCTTTAGTTGTCCAAAGGCTTGTCGTACGACGATAGGGTCAGAACAAGCCAACAAGATGTCATCCATATAATGAACAATATAAACAGAAGAAAATTTTTCACGAGTGGAAGAAATGGCTCTAGCTACAAAACTTTGACATAAAGTTGGGCTATTTGCCATGCCCTGTGGGAGCACAAGCCAGTGATATCGCTTCATGGGTTCTTTAAAATTAACAGAGGGGATGCTGAAGGCAAAGCGCTTACAGTCTTGGGGCGCCAGGGGTATAGTATAGAAACAATCCTTCAAATCTATAATAATCTTATAAGTATCCTTTGGGATTGCCATGGGTGAAGGCAAACCAGGCTGTAGGGCTCCCATCAGTTCCATGGTGGCGTTCACTTTCCTCAAATCCTGTAACAGCCTCCATTTACCTGACTTTTTCTTTATAACAAAAATTGGAGAGTTCCATGGAGAGTTAGAAGGGGCCACATGCCCCAAGTCCAGCTGTTCCTGTACCAGCTGCTGTACTGCAATGATCTTTTCTAGTGAAAGAGGCCACTGTTCAACCCATACCGGTTGTTCAGAGAGCCAATTTATGGGATCAGCATGAGGGGGAGGGCAAACGACAGCTCCCGTCAAGGGATACCCTAATCCTTGTCTCGTAGGGTGAGACTGGGGTTGGAGTGGCTCTAGCTCCCCCTGTGCTGCTCGGCCTAGTCCCCTAAAGGGGAGGAGGCCTTGATCAAGTAACTGCTTAGTGACCGCAGCACTAGGACTAAACATATACACTCCCATTTTTTCCATGATATCACGACCCCATAAATTAATTGGCAGATGATCCAAGACAAATGGCTGAAAATGACCAGAGTGCCCTTCCTCATCTCTCCAAACAAGGATCGCACTGCTCTGCTGTGGGTCAGTTGCTTGCCCAACCCCCTGTAGGGAAGTCATAGAGGTTGTCAGGGGCCATTGGGTTGGCCAATGTTTTTTAGATATCACAGACACATCTGCTCCAGTGTCTAATATTCCTTTAAAGGGCTTTTCTTGTATAAATATAGTCATCTCAGGCCTCTCTTGTTTTATGCTTTGTACCCAATAGATATCAGAAGATCTAAATCCTCTCTGTCCACATGGGGAATTAGCAGTCTCCCCGGGAGGTAAAGGCACAAGTATTAATTGTGCTAATTTTTGACCGGCTGGGATCGATACCACGTGTTTCGGGGCAGAGGCCATAACTTTGATTTCTCCAGTAAAATCCTGGTCAATTTTGCCAGGTGTAATCTGTATCCCTTTAAGGGCTGAGCTACTTCGCCCTAACAGCAATCCAGCCACTCCTGGGGGAAGGGGACCGAAGACCCCCGTGGGGAGAGCTTGTGTCCCCATCTCTGGGGTCAATACTGAGCAGGTGGAGGAACAGAGGTCCAATCCTGCACTGCCTGGGGTGGCACGGAGGAGGCTGGAGACTGATCTTGGGGGGTTGTTAGAAGATGCACTTGTGGCCGAGAAGAGGGAGGGACTGCCCCATGGTTTTGCGGGGCCAGGGGCTGGCCCCCTCTCCAGTTTCCCGAAAGCGGGCGGCCATTGCGATCTGTTCTTGACCTGCAATCTTTAGCCCAGTGCTTCCCTTTACCACAGCGTGGACATGTGCCAGGTGATTTTTCTCTCTTTTGCCTGGCCTGGCGTGGGCATTGCGTCATCCAATGTCCTATTTGTCCACAAGAAAAGCAACGCCCTGGGGGTCTAGCATCCCGAGAATGCCGCTGACCTCTATATTTTAGAGACTCAGTAACAGTCTTTCCTTGAGGAGCGGCGGCTAAAGTAAGGCCTTGTACATGGGAGGGTCCAATATCAGCACACAGTGAAATAAAGTCCGTGATTCCTCCCTTATTCCTATGGGGTCTGATAGCCGCCTGACAGGCGGCGTTGGCATTTTCATAGGCTATGTGTCTAACTATACTCTCCCTTGCATTCTCATCTTGTATTAGGCAGTCTGCAGTCTCCATTAATCGAGACAAAAATTCTAGATAAGGTTCATTCGGTCCCTGTTTAACTTCTACTAGATTTTTTGTACGATTGGAATTGCGTAACTTTTTCCAAGCCTCTCTCGCCGCAGCATTTATTTGTAAATAGGCCTCCTTTGCATAACCCAATTGATCTTCGGTGTTTTTATAGGTTCCCTCTCCTAACAACTGATCAACAGTGTAAGGCAGGTTCTTAGACCTATTTGTTTCAATTTTAGCCCGACACTGTGCAGTGAACTCTGTCTCCCATAATAAGTACTCTCCTGCACTAAGGCATGCTCTGGCAAGCCGCTTCCAGTCATTTGGGCATGCAATACCAGCACACGCGGCCTCCAATATTACTTGAGTAAAAGGGGCAGTTGGCCCATATTGGGAGCAGGCATTTTTTAAATCCTGTAATAGTTTAACAGGAACAGGCTGATGGTATACTTGTTCATCATGATCAACTAAACTAGGGAAGCATCGAGGCCCTGAAATACCTTCCCTCTCTCTAGCAGCCTGAGTCAGGTTTAATTGCGATGCACTGTGCCTGGTTGTAGTGCCTGTTAAAAGGGACTTGTTGCTAGGGCCTTTAGGCTTGCCTAAAGGTTGAGAAAGGGATTGAGGCCGTAAGGCTGCAGCCGGAGGCGGTGGGTGTGAGGGGTAAGGTTTAGAATCAGACACCATAGTGGCCTGAGGGTCATATCTCTTTCCTACTTCTGGGGGGGCTCTCTGCTCTGTCCCCATTTTCGATAGAAGATGTAGCATTTCTTCTAACTTCTTCTCTATCGTAGCCACCCGGCCCTCCAATGACTCATCATAACTTTCCTCCTTGGTATTCAGACCTGAATTCTGATACTCAATATCTACTGGTTGTTGTTCCCTTTGCAAGATCTCACTTAGACTCTCTTGGGCTGCGGCATATGGCTCAGCCTCAGGTTCTTCAGAAGGGTCCTTTAACTCATAAAGTTCCCTTAATTCAAGATTAAGTTCAGCATTTTCATGTAGAGGATCTATGTATTCACTTACTAAACTCCATACAGTAGCAGCCTCTATTGGGGTCTTCTCGGGGCCATATACATCATAATAATCTAGAATTCTTTTTCCTATCCGCTGCCAGGCTTTTTGGAATTCCTCCTCTATAGACCTCGGGCATGCCTCCTCGACAAACTGTAGGAAGCTCTGAAGCACCCCTTTTTCCACCCGCGTTCCGTGGGCTTCAAATAGGCCTGTTAAGATCGGTAGAAATAACCCATGGCTATTAGCTTGACCCATAATTTTTACTCCTGACTATACACTCTCTTAAGATCTTCTCTTAATAGTCCTACGATGTGTTACTCACCACAGGGAGGGGTCCTTCACCTTCGTCCCAGATTTTCAGGGTCCCTGTTCGGGCGCCAGATGCCGGGGCCAACCGGCAGCAAACCAGGGTTCGCAGATTGGGGTTCCTGAAATAGGGGGCAAGGACTAGGAAAAATTAGAAGAGAGACAAACAGATGGGGTTCAGGAGGGCTACAGCCCAAATCAGGAGCCACAGCTTAAGAAGCCTGTCGCCCAAGACCGTAGCCCAGTTTATTTCCAGTTCTCAATCTTAAATACACATCTTTAAACTAGGGAACTGCCAGGGGCTACATTCGTACAAACAGTATCAAGTCTGAAATAGGTTGAATGAGAAGCTATCAAGTCCCAAACAGGTTAAATGAGAAGCTATTGACACAGCCCAAAATCATGATAAGAGCTTACTTCCTTGTGTACTCAATTGTGCGGGTCCAAGGTCACTGACCCCACAGTCACGGTCACTGACCCCACAGTCAGTCCCCAACACTTGGACTTTCCTCAAGGCTAGAGCTCTACCACTTGAGCAACAGTATCACTTCCAGCTGTATTCTATGTATGTAGTACCGAGGAATCAAACCTGGATCTTCGTGCACACTAAGCAGGCACTGTACCACTAGGCCAAACTCCCGGTCCCTGCAACAGCATGTTTTAAGTAGAAAAAGTTCTTCCACATTATGTAATGGCAACAAAGCATACAGATACAATGATGCTGTTCATGGAATTGCATGAGAATCACATCAGTAATTTGTTTCCTTTGGAGTCTCAAAAATTTTAACTTCAAAAATGAAAATGAAAATCCCATGACTCGATTCCTACTTTCATTAAAAATCATTAATTATTCTTCGTTAAATTGAAAAAAATTATACTTAGGAAAGGTAACCAAAAAAGTAAGTCAATGAACTGAATAGATGAAATGGAAAAGAGGGTAAGAATGCAGTTAAGAATTCAAGAGGCACTGTAGTCGTAACAGCTTTTTTGAATGGAAACTCTTTTGTACAACTACTTAAATATAATAAAAGCATACTCAAAACAGAAAAAAAATAATATGTATCCTGAAAATTAAGAAAAGTGAGAGAAGGGGTTGGGAGAAATGGATGTGAAAGATAGAATGGGTGACATTGTATTTAAAAAAAACTCCTTTGTATTTAAGAGATGGGGATCACTGATGGTAGTGTAAATTTATATAGTGGACTGAGTTAACATGAATGGTTGAGAATTATCGAATAAAATGCTATTTTACGCTTGAAACAAGACTCCATTGAATGTCAATTCATTTGTACAACTACTTAGACATACTTTGTTTAATGACAATTTTAGCTGAACACTCATAATGCATGCCTACGATCCTGTACACTTATACAGAAGGCTGTGATCTACAATATCATAGTACATAATTGGCTTCGTCAGAAGGTCCATGAAACACTATTGCACAAATAATCACAAAAATCACTCCAAAAGACAAGATAGAGCTATAGCTCAATCAACAGAATGCTTGACAATCAGCCAGGTTAATGTGAGTGTCTGAGTTCAAACCCAAGACCAGCCAAGAAAATCAAATAGTTTGAGATTGGTATGGTTGATATGGTTGATAACTATAAATTGAGGCTCCAAAAATTTGAAAAGCCTGAGTAGTGTGGTGTAATTAGTAAGTCAATGGTAAGATTCTTATTGATATATGCCAAAAAACCCACAAAAACTAAACAACAACAACAATAACAACAACAAAAGCAGGAGCGAAATACTTGCCCACAATTGTTACCGACTTTCATTGTCATAACTGCCATTATTACTATGCTCATCTATTGCTGTATTGTGTTTCCTGTCTTTTCTCCTCAAGCAGTTGGATTTCATCCTTCTGTTTGTAAATGGAGTATGTCCCAGTAAAGCAGTGCATTGTAACAGACTGTTTGCTGTCCCCATGCTGATGGAATTCCACACTCCTTAGGCCTGAATGTTTGCCACAGATAATTAAGCAGGTGATAGATGAACTCTTGGTTTTCCCCGGATGCAATATAAACTATACTGAGTCTGAAAATATCAACATGCAATATGAATAATGTGTCTTTGAAGACTAGTTTGCATTTCGGTAAGCCTCAAATTGGTTCTCATTGTTGAGCCATAAACAAGTCATAATAATGTTTGGCTGTCCACAAAGTATATTTTCTTGCCAATTGAGCTAAATATAAAAATTCAATAATATTTTGTAATCGTAATATGTTCATGGGATTGTAAAATGCAACAACTAATTTAATTCAGTAGTGAAAATTATATTTGCAAACATATGATGGATACACATGTAGTATAAATGTGAGAGTACATATTTCTTTTGTGTCAATCCTAGGGGTTGAACTTGGGGCCTAAGCACTGTCCTCAGACTTTCTCATGGTTAGTGTTCTACTAGTTGAGCCACAGCACCATCTCCAGCTTTTTTTCTAAATATGTGGTACCGAGGATTCGAACCTGGGTCTTCGTGCATGCTAGGCAAGCACTCTACCATTAAGCCAAACTCCCAGCCAAGAAAGTACATATTGTGATACAAGGCAATGTACTTTAAATAATTTTGCTATCCCTAATGGTTTGTTGATTAATTCATATGCCTAACTAGCGCATGCTTTTATACTAATTTCTAAAATGTTTTATTCTGCTTTAAGTTTTATTTATTTTATTTGTTTTCTGGATATTGAGCTTTTAAATCAATTACATGTAAGGAATGAAGATGTCTATATTGGAAAACACCATGCTGAAAGTAACACATATCTTAACAAATCTTTTGGTAGTCTTAATACATACATATATATTTATATATATATGCATATGCAAAAATATAAAATGTCAGACTTGAACATCTAGTCCTTTTCATATGTGCTGAACTCTTTTTCTCCAAATACTTTAGATGATTTTATGCAAATGTATACAATAGCCATATAAGAATTTCCAGAGCCCTACACCATTCTCATCACTGCACATCTAAAGAAGTGATCTTGGGATTATTTTTTGAGAATTTCTTTCCTAATAGCTATAAAATATTCATGGAAAAGAATCACACATGTTTAGTTACTCCTGTACAAAGTGAGACTAAATGGAATATAGGATGAGGATTTACCTATACATGATATTTTGTGTATTAAAAGAGAATTATATTTAAGAATGTGTTTCACTATGCTTTTCAATTGTCTTTTCATTTAAAATAAATTATAGAAGGAAGTATAAAAGAAAAATGAATATTAAAAACAGAAATTAATTGAAAATTTAATTTTCAGATAGACAAATATGTTAAAATGGATTAATATTTTAGAAATAAAGCAAAGTAATTTATCCACTACTTGACAAATGTAATTGTAAGCCCTCTATATATTACCCCAAAAATAAAATCCAATTTAAAAAAAGGGAAAGAAGGCACTAACATTTAAGTAAGATTTTTCTATTCTTTATTTAGGTTAATGTTTGTGTGGAATCATTAAGTATTTGACAACCATCATCAAGATGTAAATGTTTGTAATAGAAAATATGAAATTTCACATGTCATGTGGTTTTTGAAATTTAAAAATCTCAAAAATTTAGTGAATTTACTCTGGTTAGGAGAACAAGAAATTACTTATTATTTGCCTCTCCTCCCAGAATAATTACCAGTGATTATTTTCTCACAGTAATTATTACTTATTTGTAGCCCTATTATTATAATTTTAATATTTCTACATAGTGTCTATATTTCTAGGTATCAATATTTCCAGCTATTTACTGATTTTAAATAGCCAATAAATCAGAGCTAAATAAATCTGCTAAATCAGAATGGCATTGTTTACTAGGAAATAAATGAAAATAGAATTATAAATTTAGAAATAAAAATACAGTGTCCATGGGAGTGAGGATTCTTGAAGACTCATAAACAAATCAGGAAGTGAAAAGGAAATAATAAGATAGCAAATTGCATTTTTACAAAACAACAAAGAAGTTGTGAACTTGTTCATTATTATTACATATTGTAGAGAAATATGTTAGCAAGCAGTTGGAATTCTTTGGAAGAGCCTGAGTCATTTGCATCTTGATTGTACTGCATTTCTTACTGGGGACATTATTGAAATATTTTAAGCCAAAGAGGTAAAAGAATCTGAGACATATTTTCAGAAATCAATTTTACTTGGAACCATGGAGTAATGGAGGAAAATAAAACTTGCACACAGACCAGATGAAAACAAAAGTATCTTAGAACAAGATTTAATAAGAACTAAAAAATGCTTAACAATCTGAAGAAGATATATCTATGTACTATGTTAAGAGAAAGATGAATGTGTTCCCAGTATTAGGGTAACATCTCCTCATTCATCTGTGTTAAGGGTTTTCGATTTTTTTTTTTTACTCCTCCCATTCATGTTCATTTGATCATCAACTGGGTGTTGAATAACTTTTTTCTACATCCAGGATGAACTACCAAAAAACATTTATTCAATTCTGTAGAATACAGATAATCAAAATAAGTATTGAGAATATTAATACAAATGATAAATGACTTAGAGGGGAGAACACAAAAATGCAGCCATGTAAGGAGTCTTGTGAGCAAAGAACAGCCAACACAATGTGAATAATAGTGTTGGTGCTTTTTGCTCTGTAGAGGATACTTGAGTGCAGATTATACCAAATTTAAAACAAAAAAGCGTGTCTATGTAGTTATCAGAAGTTCAAATTATGCAAAGATACTCAGGAAAAATATTTTAAGTATACAAATCCCTCAGACTTTATGAATAATTACTTAAAGATGGGTCTAGTATGCCTGAAATGTGGAACGAGAAAATAGAGTTAGAGATAAAGCTGGCTTTCAAGGTTAAGGAAATTAAATGTTGTAGGTCTCTGCAGACCACTGTAAGCATTGGGTACATGGGAATCATAATCAGAATGTGAGTAATATTTATAATAAAATTATCTACTATTTTAAAGTATGACTCCAACTGCTGTATCAAGCTGACTTCTCTTCTATAGCAGAGAGACTAGATAAACTCATGTAGAGGAGAGCAAACCTGGTACTTTTTCCCAACATAATAACCTTGAATATGTTGAATGGATAGAGTAAGAAAATAGAGAAAAGAGGGTTTCTTTCTGGATGGGCTGCAAACAAAACAAAGGCAATATTACTATCTAGTAATACTATACTTACCTTATTTAATACTATTTTTATTGTTACATTTAACCTGATTTGGGTACTAACTTTAGTTTACATGTCAATTTTCTGGAGATCCTGGGATTTATCTTAAGAAGACTAAAAACATCAGTTCCATTCTTAGTATGACCCATATCTAAGTGAAGAGTCTTAGTAAGTCTCAAGATATATGTCTCAAGTTTAGAAAGGTTTGAATTGTCAATATATTCAGTCAGTGGAATACAGGTAAGAGGTAAAAGTGGGAGAATAGATAAGAGCCTACCAGATTATGCAGGACAATGTCAATAGGTGTGTCCCTTGATAATAAATTGATAATGAATTCAGTGAGATGTCTACAACAGGGGATGTTCTATTCTGTTCTGCAATGTTTCCTAACCATCAGGAAAGCTTACTTCTCTGAACTGTTTTTACCTGTAAAGGTGCCTGAGCTGCAAACTGTTCATTCCTCAATTAAAACTTTCTAAGTTTAGCTTTCCTGAAGGTTTCTTATTCACAGATGGAAAATTGAATTTTTCCAGGGTTGTGAAAAAATAGAAAAGATTGATAGCATAGGAAAAAATGCATGCAAATGACACTTATTTACAGCTCTACCTCTGTGCTCTGCATTCTGTTCTCATTTTCTGTTTCCCACTGCAGTATCATCAGCAAGTTCAAATCCAGCTTTCCTTTTTTCTCACTCATGCTCAAATCAACTTGTGACTCATTCCTGGATTTTGTGATTTTAGGGAATTTTATCTTGTGTCAAGTTAATTTTAGTACACTGTAATAATAGAATAGGTTAAAATAATAGAATATATTAAAAATAGAATACATTAAAAAGAGAATAGATTAAAAATATGTCATCCTAGGAAAGCATGTTGACACAGTATTTCCTGTCCAACATCAACCAACTTCTATTATGAGTCCAGTGTTCATATGTTTATCAAATGTCTTCACACTAAAATACTATTCTAGAATGTCTGAGGAAATTCCTTTAGTTGACTAGATTTTAGAAATCTTTGTTTTTTGCAAATGCCAATCGGTAGACTGTATATGGAAATACTATTAAACAAAAGAAATTATTTTAATTTTTGTATGTATGGCATATGTTGAAAAATGTCAGGTGACTTGAATTTTGAATAGAGTTTTTGATGGATGATTATTTGCTAGATCAAGTTCTAGAAAATACTCATAGTCATGTAATTGATTAAATTACTAACACATCTCAGGTTAAATATGATTTATACTTTATTGATATTTATGTTACATAAATAACAATGCATAACTTACTAAAGCAAAATAATGTGTCATAAGTTTCATTTTAAAAGTCCTTCTTTTATTAGTTCCTGGAGACAAAATGAACATAAATCTCAATGAGGGTAAAGGTGTCTTGGCTCTTTTTTATTAGATCCTAAAGACAAAATGAACATAAATGTCAATGAGGGTAAGGTGTTTTAGCTAAACATGTAAAAGAGACCTACTTTAGTCATGTGCTTTTGATATGGCTTTAAAATAAACTAAATAATCTTCATGAACTTAAGCATTTATGATGTAGAAAAATGGAATCCCTACAACATTGGCTTGTAAAATAAAGTTAATATTGGCATATGAAATATGGGAAAGCTGCAAGGAATTCTACCTTTGACATTAGAAATAGGTTTGGTTAAACATTGTCACTTTTTTCTGTCTAAATAACCACTAGTTAAGATCAATTTGGTGATATTTTAAGGAGAAGAGTACATTTTCATTAAAACCTCAACAAAGTATGATCTCATAAAATCATAATTACAAATGTAATGGCCATATCTTAAAAGAATTCTTAAGGAAATCAATCTTCTTGAAGTCAAGTTCATATTAATGAAAAGCTGCCAAGACTCATATTTTATTTTGCCCTTATCAAATTTCCAATTTTCTCAATGCTTTTCATGTCATTCAAAATGATAAGTTTGAGTTCTACTAAGATGCAGCACAGGACATAGATTTTGTAACCAAAGGTCTCTAAGGGTATAAGAGAATCAGTACCCCCAACATACCATTACTTTCTATGGAAAATTACATATTTTTTATTGTGGTTAATAGAAGGGTTGCATTATATTCACCAGATAGAAGGTGCATAACTTCACAAACATTAATACCCTTTCTTATGACATGGTCCCCATTTCCCTCCCACCCTCCCCCCACTTATCTTGATTTCTCCCCTTCCCTCTCCAATTTCAAACAACCAATTAATCACATATAAAATATATCAGATAACAATGTGAAACACTGAAAATTACATATTTTTAAGGAATTCTGCTTTTTATAACAGAAGAGAATTGTGCAATAAAATTCAGTGAAAAATTAGAACATAAAAATAACTATATTTAAGATGCAAAATGAGATGAAGGGGCATATTTTTCCAATTTGGGAAAGATTTCCATATTTATTTAATGGTGAAACCCTGGCAGAAGAAAATGATGTAATTTTAAAGTTATTATAAAATCATTATAAAATAATAATAGCAACATCTCAGCATGCATATTCTGCCAAACAGTCATGTTGGCATTTAAATAGTTTGAAAAAGTGCAAATATTTCTGTTTGTATTATTTTTAAATACTATGAAAAATAGAAATTTAACTTAATAATGTATCAGTTTAAGTTAATAATGTATGCATGTATGGAGATGTTGTGTCAAATCCCTTTTACACCTAAGGCATTCTAATAAAATTATATAACAGAGAAATGATTATCAGACTTCCATTTGTGGAAGACTATATAGTTTAATGTGGTAAATGCGAATTATCAAATATTCAAAATGCATCTCTCCTTGGAAAAACATTTAATTTTTTCTCCTTGAGAAGAAGAAATGTCACTCACAAGATTTAAGGAGAGATATGTAGGCTAAAATACTGTTCAGCAATTTATAGACATGAATATTGATGGATATGTGATTATTAACACTTGAGCATCAAATAATAAAATACAAGATCCCATGCAAACATCAATTTGTTGTTAAAATTATGAACAGTGCACTGAAAAAAATTTCACAACATGGATAATTAAAAACTATTTTCCACTATGGAACTCAAAATAAGTATCACTCTGAAAATTACTTAAATTTTATGATATATATATGCATATGTATTATTTGTTATAGATCTTATTTGGAAAAGGGAATTCAAATAAAACTAAAGAATTATTTTGTTTTTCTGTAAATATGCCATATTGTTTAAAGTTCACTTAATATATACTCGGATATGCAAATTGGACCTCAATTCTGTAAAATTTAAGCCATGAATTCAATGAGATTTTAATAATCTAAAGGTATTTTTATAGCAGAAATTATACCATTATTGTTCTATTAAACTATGTGACAATGAACAGTTTCCTCATGCTTTTAAATTAAAAATAATACCAATGTGCTTTACTCTTTCTATACCTGCAATATAACTATAATCACTTTCGTAATAAAACCTTAGGTGGAAAAAGACAAAAATTCATCATCGACTGTAATGGTGTATATAATATATATGTGTATATGTATATGTACACATGTAGATATCTACATGTATTATTTTGAAGAAGTATTTATGTGCTGCAATTTATTTTTATTTTTTTTGCACCAATCCTGGGGCTTGAACTCTGAATCAGGGAGTTATCCCTAAACTTTATTGCTCAAGTCTAGCAATCTTCCACTTGAAACCCTGCTGAATTTTCTGATTTTTGGTGATTCTCACAGACTTTCCTGACCGGGCTGGCCATAAATAGAATTCCTCAGATCTCAACCTTTTGAGTAGCTAAGCTTACCGATACTGGACTCATGCCCTGTTGATAGGATAGTATTTTAAATATTCAAATTAATTTAAAAAGTCATTTTTACTGTATGAATGCCACATAAATAAGTATTCTGACCCAGATGGTTTTATTAAACTAGACTTCTCTAGCATGCTTTTTCCTCACAAACAATCCTACAGTGTTTTTCTCTTTTTCTTTCCCTCTACCATCCAAAAATAATCAGCTATTTTTGACAATATGAATGCAGCAAGCAGCTTCTGGGTGACACCATTAAGTTTCCTATCAGCTGAAGATGTGGCATGGTCATCCACCCACTGTTCAGATCTTCCTTTATCATCAGATCCTAATATTTTATCTAAATGTGCTTTGTTTCCAATTAGTAATAATTTTACACAGAATTAGAAATGAGAGTACTCCTGAATGTTAGGATTTTGATGGAAAATTGGGCTTTCTAGAGTTCATTACAATTCTGACTACCACAAATTTCTTGAGGGTCGTGGATTCCCCTTCACTAGAAAGTACAAACTCACTAAAGTTACTGGGCTATACTGTCTGACAACCTGCTAATCAAATATGTTTCAGTGGCTAAAGCATGGCAAGTTCCTTCAAAATCTAGAGAGGCTCAAGGTAAGTTGTGATAATGTGTTAATGGTATACAGTATTATGTGCATTTTTTTTCTTTTCTTTCTAGGGAACTATTTGCATGTTTTTTGCCACAGATGTATATTCAGGGACTACAAGGACATACTTTCTTGAATTTCATTCTCATTGATTTTCCTGCCTGCATTGTTATAAAGAAAAATCTAGTTATTTTTTCCCTCTTTTGGCCAAGTCCACTGTGATATTCTCTTCATATTATGAAAATCAAGGTTTTAGCAGTTAGACTATCGCAGACTGAAGAACTGACCTATAGCTGAAGTATAAAATCAAAGCAAGAAATAATATCCCTACTAAATGATGAATGTAACCCCTCTATATATTATCCCGACAATAAAAATAATAAAATAAAATGGCAAAAAATAAAATAAAATAAAACTAAGTAGAAAACACAACAAAACCCACATTGCTCTCTTGTCATTTAGGCAAAATATTATCTGCCTTTTGTAGGACATACAAACATTTATAGGCCACTTCTGTGTTCAAAAAGTTTTGTTGATTTGCCACCATCCGTCAATACCATTCGAAACAGTAGTTCAAATATGTAGTAACTTCCTTATTTTAATCACTTTCATTTATTTATGTTCAAGGTAAATCTGCTTTTTTTTAACAAATGGTTAAGAGTCCTTGTCCAAATTTTGAAAATAATTTAAAATATTGTCACATTGTAGAAACACATTTTGATGACTAGATAGATACCTTTTACTCATTTTGTTTTAAATGTTGCTTTGAAAACAGAATTCAAAGAAAATGAAAAGTGGTTTTATTTTCTTGAAAGCATGAAGTTTTGAGGTGTCATAAGGCATTTGTTCATTATTTGCTAAATTTTCCATAGCAATCAAAAAATACATGGGCATACTGAAACGTTTGTTGCTTCAACAGACCATTATTAAATATGAATGGAGTAGAGACTTAGTTTAAAACAAAAATATAATTCTAACTGAATAATATTTGTTCATTGAGAGCTTTATATTTTTGTTCATTCATAAAGTGTGGTTAATCTAAATATTTTGTGGGAGACCCAAATAAAAGAACATATATTTACTAAATATGTTGAGTTCTAACATCATTGTATGTTTGTGTTTGTGTGGTAATAAAAAATTAAAAGGACATGAATTTTTGCAATCTCAAAAAGATAAACATTGCTCTAATAATAATATTAACTCTAAAATAACTTCATTACAATTTTAATGTATTATTTTGCAGGCAGTTAACTTTTAATTTTTGTGTTTATCATTACTTGAAGAAAAAACTGCATCTGATTTTAAGCAAAGCAAAATAAAAACAGAAATGCTAATGTGAGTCTCTATTTTCTTTGCACACAAAAATAGATATTGAATGTTATTTTATTTATTTATTTGTGGCTTTTTTAATTGGGGAGTGTTTTACATGGCCAATGGAGTTTTATATTATTTTTGCACATTCAATTTCCCTGTATTTTATTCTTCCTATCTCTATTTCCTCCTTTTAATTTAATTTTATTTTTTTTGCATTTTTTATTGTAATTAGTAAAAGGGTTACATGATGTTTGCCAGATAAAAGGTGCATTAATTCACGTACATTGATATCCTTTCACATGTCTTGGTACCCATTTCCCTCCCCCCCCCCACATCCCCACCCATCTTGGTTTTCCCCCCTTCCCTTTTAAACTTATTCAATAGTTTTCATTTTAACACACACACACACACACACACACACACACACACATTGCCTAAATTATCTCCATTCCTTCTTCATCCTTTCCTCCTATCCCTTCCTAGCGTTAGTTTCTATTGAAAAAGTCCCAGTTCAACAATTATCTTACATTTTTGTAAACTTTATGTTTTGTCTTAGATCTACATTTCACATGTTAGTGGGAATCATTGTCTTTCTGAAACTGACCTAAATCATTTATCATAATGATCTTCAGTTTCATCCATATGTGGGAATCAGCTGTATATGGATAGGATAGATAGATAGATAGATAGATAGATAGACAGACAGACAGACAGACAGACAGATAGATAGATAGATAGTTAGATTAGATAGGCCAATAGAAATTCACAGTATCATTAAGCATAGTTTGTAATAAAAATTATTTTTCTACATTTAACACTTCAAATACAATACTTATATCTTATTGCAATTCTTGTAAATTAACTAGACCCTCAGATTGAAATGCAGGCATCTGGAATGAATCAACAATGAAAGGAAAAAAGTATATTCAATTCCTTGATTAGGTTCTGCTTTTTGAAATATAATCTCTGTTTAACAATCCTGGTTGATTTTAAAACACATGTATTTATGCTATTGCCTCAATGAACGGCGATTTAAGTTCTGGTGATTTTTTTTGTACTCAGTTCTAAAATATTGACATTCTTTATTATATATGTCAAAAATTAAATATAATTCCACTTGTGACTCACAATGTAGCATGTAGCAAAATTATGAAAAAGATAATATGCAAAACTTGAACCAAAACACATTAAATGTGGTCATAAAAAGAGATAGTCAATTATGGCTTTGGAAAAGCCATTGTAAAGTTGAAAAGATTGTGGGTATAAAAAGCTAATCTGTTTCCCGTTACTGACTAAGGTATATGATAATCATATTTATGTCATCAAGGGTGAGCAGGCAATGGATATAAAGATATAAGAACAGATGAACCAATCCCAATGCTATCGAATATATATCTGTCTTCAACGGAAAAGCATTCAGGGAAGGAGCAATATTGCAATTCTACTGCAAAGAAAAAATTATGACAATTTAAAGTTGTGCCACCAGAAGCAAAGAGAAGTAGAAAGATGAGTGAAATCGATCATTCCAAGCAGCTGGTTTCAGTAATTCATTCTGCTTAATGTTTATAATAGAAGACAGCACATGTAAGTAGCTAATTTATAACGGGGGAAAATACTTCTCCAAAATATTCTATCAGAATATATATATATATATACCAATGAATATAAAATAAAGGAATGTTTGACATTTATAGATGTTTATTGAAACAGGATAAACAATTATTAATGAATTCCTAATATTAATATGTATAACAGAATGGTGTAGGTATAAAATATAGAACATTATCCCTTTTATATGGGATCAGACACTTTTTTTTTTGCCAGTTCTGGGCCTTGAACTCAGGGCCTGAGCTCTGTTCTTGGACTTTCTAAAGGTTAGATCTCTACCACTTGAGCAACAGCCCCATTTCTGGCTTTATTCTATGTACTTGGTACTGAGGAAACTAACTGAAGTTTTTGTGCATGCTAGGCAAGAACTTTATCACTAGGCCAAATTCCCAGCAGGGATAAGATACTTTTGAGAATAATAAATAGCCTTCCCATATAAGAAATACAAAAAACGAGGCCTATAGACGCCACTCCCAAGCTGCTTGAGCTGATTAAAAACTTTGGTAAGGTAGCAGGGTATAAAATTAACCCTCAAAAATTAACTGCCTTCCTATGTGCCAACAACAAGAGGAATGAAGCAACAATCAAGAAAGCAACTCCTTTTGCAATATCTTCAAAGAAAATAAAGTACCTAGGAATTAACTAAGAATGCAAAGGACCTTTTTTTTTTTCTTGCCAGTACTGGGCTTGAGCACAGGGCCTGAGCACTGTCCTTGGACTTTCTCTAGGCTAGAGCTCTACCACTTGAGCCTCAGCACCATTTCCGGCTTTTTTCTATGTATGTGGTACCAAGAAATCGAACCCAGGTATTCATCCATGCTGGGCAAGCACGCTACCACTAGGCCAAACTCCCGGCCCGTAAAGGACCTTTCTGATGAAAACTTTAAAACTCTAAAAAGGAAATTAAAGCAGAATTGAGGAAATAAAAAAACCTCCCAGGCTCCTGGATTGGAAGAATCAACATCGTGAAAATGGCAATCATGCCAAGGGCTATCTACAAATTCAACTCAATACCCATCCATATCCCAATGTCATTCTTTAAAGAAATAGAAGAGGCAATCCAAAATTTCATGTGGAATATTAAAAGACCCCTGTATAGCAAAAACAATTCTTAGCAGAAAGAACAGCTCAGGAGGAATTTCAATACCAAACTTTAGACTCTATTACAAAGCTATAATAATCAAAACAGCTTGGTACTGGCACAAGAACAGGCCTAAAGACCAATGGAATAGACCTGAGGACCCAGATATTAAACCACAGACCTATGGCCACCTAATCTTTGACAAGGGAGCCAAAAAAATAGAATGGAAGAAAGACAGCCTCTACAATAAGTTGTGCTGGCAGAACTGGTTAAGCACCTGCAGAAAAAATAAGTTGGATCATTCTTTGTCACTTTGCACCAGGATTAACTCCAAATGGATCAAAGATCTCAAGGTAAAAGCAAAAATTCTGAAAACTTTACAAGAAGGAATAGGGGATACACTAGGTCTCCTTGACACAGGTCGAAACTTTCTTAATAAGGTCCCAGAAACAAAACAAATCAGAGAACGGCTGGATAAGTGGGACTGCATTTAACTGCAAAGCTTCTGTATGGCAAAAGACATAGCTAGCAAACTAACTAGAAAGTCTACAGAGTAGGAGAAGATCTTCACTAACCATACAACAGACAAAGCCCTCATATCTAAAATATATCTTTAAAGAATGACATTGGAATATTGATAAGTGCTGCATTGAATTTGTAGATAGCCCTTGGCATGATTGCCATTTTCACGATGTTGATTCTTCCAATCCAGGAGCCTGGGAGGTTTTTTTATTTCCTCAATTCTGCTTTAATTTCCTTTTTAGAGTTTTAAAGTTTTCATCAGAAAGGTCCTTTACGGGCCGGGAGTTTGGCCTAGTGGTAGCGTGCTTGCCCAGCATGGATGAATACCTGGGTTCGATTTCTTGGTACCACATACATAGAAAAAAGCCGGAAATGGTGCTGAGGCTCAAGTGGTAGAGCTCTAGCCTAGAGAATGTCCAAGGACAGTGCTCAGGCCCTGAGCTCAAGCCCAGGACTGGCAAAAAAAAAAAAAAATACCAGCAAGCCAATTCATCTCCAATGGAGAGTGGAATTGGAGGGGCCATGGTGACAGGAGAGCAGCCAGACACAGGACATGAACATGGAGTCTTGTGGCATAATAGCTCTTATAGTCCTAGGCACTTGACTGACAGATCTAATCATCTGTCAGCCATGTGCTCACCCCTTCCTCCAATGCTTCAGGCATGCCCCTCACCTGGGTGGTGCTGGCTGCACCTCCCTCATCATGAAGACAAGGTGTCAGACCTTGCCATCTAACATGTAGCCAATATGGTGCTAGCCAAACCTGACATCTTCACTTCATAGAAATATTTGAAAAATATATAAAAATAACTGTTTTGAAGTTCTAAGAGCATTATAATAGACTCTGATTATTTATTATAGTTAAAATGACCTATCTAAATCAATCAGAGTTCTGGACTACTAGTGTATGTGAACAATTTAGTAAATTATATTTAGTTTGGAAGAAGAATGGCAACAATTGCTTTTTGATACGAGAGCCCAGATGGCCTTTTCTTCATCTGAATAAAAGGGAAGGAAGATGGACAGACTTCATGAGTTTTGATAATCAAGGTTCCACTTGACATTTTTGGATGAAGGGAAATGGAATTTCTAATAAGAATGTTTGGACAATATTTAATAAAAGTAAGCTTGATGCAAGGAAAGTTACCACAAACTAACAATGGAGAATCTCACAGAAAAACATCATAAGTAAACTCAAAAAGAGATATTGGGGACATAGGGAAAAAAATAATGAAAAATAAAACCAAGAGATAAAGGGCACAAGAACTGACTCCTAATTGACCAAATCACCAAGATTTAGAACTTTATTCCTGAATTGCTTCAAACCAAACGTAATAGTGGTCAACTTGTTTGGCTAGGTTTAAAAATACACCTTTACTTTACAGGTAATGAACAGAGGATCAGAGTTTCATAAGCAAGGTAATACTGTGTGTTTTTTTTTAAAATCCTGTTATCCCTCCCCTATTTTCTACTGCTTATTCCACCCAATTTCACCCCCCACCATTGGTAAAGCTCTTTTCCAACAGTGTCAAGTGAGTATCATTGTTGCTTTAGTTCATCCTTTGTTCTGTTTGTGTGATTCCCTTTCCCTTCCCTGGATTGTAATACAAGATAAAGAGTATAAAAAACTAAAAGAGAAAACAAAACATATAAATAACTGCATACAGAACATAATAGAAATCTCTTGTTTCTGAATATTGGAGTTCATATTGGTATGTTTATTTATATATGGACTTCTTTATTTATGGACTTAGCAATTGGGCTATTGTGATCTACTCTTAAGACTATCATAAACATATTGTAGTTATCACAAATAAGGAAAAAGACACAATTTAATTTTCTTTGGTCCTATCTTACATCCCTTAATATAATTTTTCCAGGTTTCCATTTCCTTATGAAAAGAAATAATTTTACTGCAATGTTCCAAAAAAATTCCACGCACATGTATATGTTTGCAAGTGATGAAGAAAGCATTTTTGTATGTCTGTTCATGAGAGGTACTTAGAACACTTTAGTCTGTGCACACTTTCAAGATGTATCAAGGGTTTAAATTTATAGAGTGGTTTACATATTTTGAGTTACATATTTATCATGGATTAAATAATATATCTTAGATTTGAAAATTAACAAATTTCAATATCTAGAGAGACAATTTCAATTATATAATTGAAATTATATAATTACCTACAATCTGCAAAATAAACATAGTGTTTAAATTTTTGTCAAAAGTAGAATAGAGACTGTCAATATCTTCAGAAAAAAAATTGAATATCCATTAATTTGATTGCTTTCACAGTATAGGTTTTGAGATTGCCAATGAATTTATTCAAATTGGGGGCTACGTTTCTCCTAGAGCTCTAGCCTAGGTTTTCCCAGACATTATTTGACATCAGCTAGGAGCAGACATTCTTAAACTTGATAAAAAAGAAAAAAGAGACCAAGACAGAATGAATTCAGTTATATACAGCCAAAGGAAAATTAGTGGTGATATCATTGTGTAAATAGATTTTGGGACTATGTTCTATGTTACTGAAATAACAAATTGTTTCTGCAGTGAAATAAAATTAAAAGGGATCCTGTATATTTTGTTCTAGTCCATCTTGTAAAAACAAAATTAGGTAGCTGGGCATGGTAGCTCATACCTGTAATGCTAGATACTCAGTACTCAGTAGGCTGAGATCTAAGGATTGAAATTCAAAGCCAGCCTGGGCACTGAAAAGTCCCTGAGACTCTTAGCTCCAGTTAACCACTAGAAAGCAGAAGTGGCACTGTGGCTCAAGATAGTAAATTTGAGCTGAGTAGCTGAAGGACAATGCCCAGGCCCTGAGTTCAAGTCACACAACAATCAAAAAATATGGTATATTGAAATGACTTTTTGTACCTCTTGCTTAGAAAAGTAAAGTTCAGTGTCTTCTGTAAGTGAAAATATAGGCATTCTTGTGATTTAGTTTATGAATTTACAGTTTTCCTGCATTAGGACTACATTTATAGTGTATCAATTAACAAAGCATCTCTGTGTAGTCATATGAAAAGAGGTGAAAATTTTAGGGAAGAATTAAGGCTAGAAGGGGATTTGGATAGATGAGAAAAAAAATGGTGACATTCAACATGGGGGAATGACCAAGACAAGAGATAATTTTAAAAATCATAAGTAAATAAAATTTTGTTGGACATGGTAATCCTATAAGCAAGACAGATATGGACTTTTCCTTCTAGATGTTTGCAGTTATCAGATATTAAATGTAGCTTTTGAGATGATTTTTTAACATGTCAAATATGCGAATGTTAAAAAAATGCTTTGTATAATAATCCATCAATGTTTATATTTTCAAAAGATTTAACACAGCCAGAAAAAGGACAGAGTGGTGCGAGCAGGAAGAGTCTTACAATATCAAAACTTTTAACTTGCTTTTTGTAAAGGAGAATTCACTACAAACTATTTATTTGGATTTAGAAAAATTGTTTAAGTCACTGTAAAGATGATTTGAAGTTGAATACTACTAGGCAGAATACTAAGACAATTCCCAATTTTTCAGCCAGTTTTAACATGGGCATATGAGCAATAATCTCCCAACAAATGAAAGTAAGAATGTCATAATATTTTTTGAATGAGCAGAAACCTGAAGGTATTTTGCAAACATCATTTGAATCTTTAATAAACTGTGACATAAAAAAGATAAATTTCCTTCATGAATTTAATTTCATCTGTTGATTCCTTTAATTAAAAAAAGCCACACGAGGTGCCCATTTGCTCACACCTGTGATTCTAGCTATTCAGGAGGCTGAGATCTGAGGAGCACAGTTATAAAGCAACACAATTAAAAAAATCTCTGAGACTATTTATTTCCCAGTAACCACCAGAAAACTCAAAGTGGCACTATGGCTTGGAGTGAGAGAAGCTTGAGTACAAAAGTTTAGGAACAGTACCCCAGCCTTGAGTTCAAGCCACATTACCAGCTAAAAATAAAATAAAATAAAATGTCAGATACATCAACCACATGAAATTAATCATAAAGGCAAAAAAGAGAAAAGAAATAACTGCACATAGTATATTAAAAATGACAATCACAAAGATAAACCTCTTGTTTCCATCACTTCCCTGCATGGGGCCTGTGTGTGGCCCTCAGAGCCTTCTAGCTTCCAATCTGCTGATTCCATTTTTCTTTGGAAGTCTCACTCCAGTCACTGAACTACTCAGTTAGCTTCATGGCTCCTCCTCTCAAATCCCACACTGCTCCCTGCATCCAGCCCCTGGTTATCTACTGATAACCCTACCCTTGACTTTCAGCGCCTTACCAAAGATTCTACTAATCAGACTGAAGGGCCATGTGAAATGAGCAAGGTGTCATACTTAGGGCATCTCTATGTGGTAGTAAAGAATATAATGCAATGAAGCAGATGGCTCATCACAGCATGAAGCAAGGCTCACCAGCTCTGTTCATATTCTTGACCTGACTGGCTCTTCTTTCAGTTCAGGAGAGGCCTTGCCGCAATGCACTGCACACCTGGGCCTTAGCCTAGGGCGATGCGATTCTGCTAGTCACAGAGACAGATGATGAACACTGTCAGAGGGCCACAGCCAGCTTTAGGAAAGGACTTCCCTGGCTCAAAATGGGAGTTAGGTTCCCATGCGAACAATGGCCTCACATCCCGTGAGCTTGCAAAGATCTTGTGCAGGCATTCCAAAGAAAAACTTAACAGACCAAAAACCTTCTCTGAGACACTCCAAGATAAATAACCAAAAAGTAAGTTTACCTTCAATATCAAAATAAATACCCTGGAAAATCCTCAGTAAAAAAAGCTATCAAAGGAAATGGAGACTTGGTTGATTTAATCAGAGCTAGTACTTTTTTCCCCCCAGAACAAAGATTTCAACTGTACCATTAGATATGGTATTGCTTTGTTATAAATTTTATAGATCTTAACTTATAAATAACAGTTATTTAAAATGTTACTGCGGGGTTAATTTTATTCATTAGAATAAAAGCAAGAAGTCAATAAAAATGAAAAATGAAGCAAAGGGGTTGGCAGTTTGGCCTAGTGGTAGAGTGCTTGCCTAGCATGCACCAAGACCTGAGTTCTATTCCTTGGTACCACATACATAGGAGAAAAAGCTGGAATTGGTGCTGTGGCTCAAGTGGTAGAGCTCTGGCCTTCAGAAAACCCAAGGACAGTGCTCAGGCCCTGACCTCAAGCCCAGGACTGGAAAAAAAATAGAATAAAATAAAAATGTCAGACATATGAAAAAAAAACTGCAAAGGGCCAATATCTTACTGAGTTTGGAGACTTAGATCAGAAGGCCAATAAAAGGTCTTTGGAATAAACAACACTGAGTAATCTTAGGAATAGCTGACAGTGAGTTGGCTGGCAACTATTTAGACAATAGAGAAGTTGCTTCTACATTCTGAAACTAATTGAAATCCCCTGAAGTCCAGATGCATTTAGAAAAAGTGTCACAGAAGAAAATGCAACAAACAGAAAGCTGCGTTATATTCTTAAGGCTTAGACAAATGGGAAGTTATGGTATGTATACTCTCCTGAGAATCACATTTTTAATCTATATTTTGGGTGATTTTGTTATGTAGCAATAGAAAATAGAGCTAGTATCTATGGCTCACACTTCTACACCTAGCAATACAAGAAGCATGGATTGGACAAACTATGGTTCCAGAATAATTCTGGCAAAAATATTCACAAACATGGGAGGAGGGTAACAATATTTGGGACAAAATGTACTCACTACCTTGCATATATAACTGTAATAAAATTACATTAAAAAGAAGAAATAAGGATTTTTACTTTGTATAGCATGTATATGTCAAATAAGTATATGTGTGTGATTGCATCATCAAAGTAGACTGACTTTCCCTGAGAGACTTTGACATCAAATCAGAGTGATAATCTTCCCACATTAGTAGAGTATTAATAATCACATAGAGGAATACTTCATTCAAAAGCTAAATAATCTTTTTCTTTGGCTTTTAAAACATGTCTATTTAATCTATGAAATAGTGTAAGTAGAAAATTTCCCCAAATATGTCAATATGTGATAAGTTTAGTAGAAATAACGTTGGTCTTAATGGAGTCAACTGGTAATAGCAGTCAGTATTGAACACTGTATAATCTCAATACTTCTAACTCTTACTTGTAATAATGCTATATAATTTTACTTTATAGTCTGAATCATCATAATACTACTTATATCACATTCTGCCATAGTTTTCTAAAACACTATTACCTTTACAGTATGGGATTTTTTTCTACTAGAACATATTGATTTTCAAAATGTGTGATTTTTTTCCCCTATCAAATTCTATTTCTTTCTAAAATGTGTGATTTTTTTTACTGAGCATTGTTTTCTTCCCAAAACACAAGTAGGGTAAGTAATCTATGATTAGAAGTTTAATATGTTCTTTAACAGCTGATGGCTAAAATAAAATGTCTATAATAAAATATTCCTGAAAATGCTTCTTTAATGAACTTACTAGAGAAAGAATTAACAAATGTGAAAGAAAATGTAAATATATAGATGATTTATAAGCAATTATTTTAAGTAAAGGGATATTAAAATGAAATTTATCCTCCTCTCATAATCCAGATAATCTAAAGAAAGAACAATATTAAAGTTATTTGGACACCAGTGGTAGAGATATTAAAGTAGATATTAGCAATCAGGAAAACAAAAGCATTCCCAAAAATAAAAAATTCACAAAACTGATGAACTCATGTATATTTGCCAATATTTCCAGAAATTTTCAGGAAGTAAAAGCTCCAAGAACTTCAAACCTGGACATGTGAAATGGAATGAAATCAAGATGATAAGTACACACAACAGCTGAACACTCTCTCCTAAAGAATAAATCACACATCACATAGATTTCTGACAACAAATCTCTAGGATTATTATGAGCAAATATGTTCTCTGAAAAATGAAAATAATGTAGGCTTTCTTGGTGATTGTTGTTCTTCATGTACTATGTTATTTATTTTCTCTTTTATTCCCCTAATTGTTAATATCATGTGGTTACTGTATCTGACTTTGTTGCCTGGTATATTGTATATCCATTTATTTGCTTATTTGAAATAGAGAAGGGGGAAAAACAAGATAACTGGGAGGGGTGAGGAGAAGAAAATGGAAACAAAAACATGAGAAGGGGTATCAACGTGGGAGACATAACTCACCCACTACCTGACAAATATAACTGTAACCCCTCTATGCATTACCCTGACAAAAAATTTAAAAATTTTAAAAATAAAAATAAAAAAATGAAAATAAAATCACCCATGACAGATAGATGCAGCTACTCTAAATTGCTTTGTCACTTTGAAAATGAACATAAATAATGCCAATTTACTTTATCTGTAAAAACAGATAATCCTCTTCACTGTGTGGTAATGAGTTAGATTTAATACATTACTACTGTAATTTATTACTGAAAACATATTCAGTTATGTTGTGTATGGACTTTCCCCAACTGTATGCAGTATCTTACCTTGTTATCTGATATATTGTATATATGTTTATTTGTTTATTTGAAATAGGATAAGAAAGAGGAAAACAAGATGAGGAGAGGAGGTGAGGCAGGGTAATGGGGACAAAAGCATGCGAACAGGTATCAATGTTTGTGAAGTAATGCACCATCTATCTGGTGAATATAATGTAACTTTTCTATTAATTACAAAAAATATATATTTTAAAAAGGCATAGTAAACAAATAAAATTACTAATATACACAATTCAGTAAAATAGAATTAAGAAGTTTGGGGACTTAAATATATTTTTAATTTCTTGAAATAGGTCTTACTCTGCTAAGGTAATGTGTGGAGATTTATATGTAAACATTAAATAGAGAAAATCTGATTGATAAGTTATATGAAATTAAATAAAAACAATTAGCAAATTAAGGTTATATCTAGACACTATTCTGGATTAAGAATTGAAATTAGTTCAGACAGAAATCAGAAATACTTAATGTCATTAGGTAATATCAGTGAATTAACAAAGCAAAGGGTAATTCCTAATATGGCATTTGTTTTATTCAGTTAAATGTACTTTATACTTTCATATTAACAGTCTACCTGCCAGATATATTTGCTGCCAGATATATTTGATGTACCACTGATGACAGATTTAATTTCAATTCACACAGATTACAGAACAATTTTCAAATAAAATATAACCTAAAATGCATTTACTGCAATTAATTTAGAATTTATAAATACTTAAAAGAATGCATTCTATATAGAGTCACATACAACACAAAAGCTAGTTATTCATGAGCTAAACCTTTCCAGGATAATTATGCCTTTATGTTATTGTCCTTGCTAATAACTATGACACCAACATAAATTTAAATGGTAAAGGAATAAAAAGACTAAGAATTGCAGTATTTGCTAATTCTAACTCAATAAAAATATTAAATACACCTAAATTCAAGTAAAATGTACAACAAAAACACAGAAAATGAAGTGCATTAAAAGTGATTTAAAAATTGCAATGTTCCTCAGATGAAGTTTCCTAAAATGTAATTAGGTACCTATAATTGTTAAGAGTTCTGTTATCCTTATTCCTTTAAATTCTACAAACTTTCAGCTTAAAGTCAGAACCGCGGTATTTCTCTAAACATGGGTGATTATGTGTATAGTATCAACAATTACATTTAGAAGACAAAGGAAGAAATTCATAAACTGTTATTTTTATTCCATATGACTCTCAGGAAGAATAAACTGTGAAATAAATTCCAATATCTAGCCAAATTAGAGCCTGTCTAAATTAACCAAGCATTTATCCCTATTTGAAAATTCAAAGTCCACATGTTCCCCAAAGGCTGATGCTCTGAAAATATCACACATATGGCTTTATAGAAGTATAATGTCTTCTCCATGTACAAAATAACCTCCTTCTGAGACTAAAAACCAGAGAGGAAATTCTATTCTTGATTATCTGCAGAAAACTACAAAAGCACTTACAGGCCCGTTCAACCATCAGATTGGCAGAATTTTAGGAAAGTCCATTGATGAAGTGGATCTTTATTTCCCAATGTGCTTTTTGCCAATGTTAGCTTAGCTTACTGAGTATCTTTTAAAAACATAAAAGCAGTTGGCTGGATGTTCTAAAGACATAGCAATAGCCAGCAGCTTATATAAACACAATAGGGTCCATGGACATAGTTGTAATAAAGCAGAACATTGAAAACACAGCTTGTATAAAACTCAGTACACTCAGCCTGGAAGATAGTTTTAAATATTTGCTGAAATGACTTTACAAGCAGTCATGTTCCCTATAAAATCATCATAATTGAGAAATAAACCAGAGGTACAGAATAAAAAGCAACAATTTCTCTCAAACAGTCCCATTAGGCATCTAAGTAACCACAAGTTTTGTCTTGATATGATTTATAAAGTTTCTTTACATGATGATCTCATTTATAACTTTATTACACAGATAATTATCTTATTTGACCGTGTTTCCCTAAGCATTAATGTTTTCAAGTTGTCTAAACAAAACTCTGACCTATATCCAGATACATGTTCTTGTTTGTATTTTCCTTTAGATAATGGAGCTTGTGGACTACACCAACAATTTCAAGTACAGGCAAAACTAGAATTTAATTTAATAATAGAGATAAGGTAAATTGTTGCCTCAGCAGACTAAAATTAGGAGAAGAAACTTTTACAAATTTAATTGATAGAAATGCACAAGGTAACTTTACAGATTTAATTCATGGTATAAAGCATGATTTCCTTAGAATGAAGTTACCTATGAAGTTTTCCACTTAATTGGTAGTTTGTCACCAGTTTCTCTAAAAATTCTATGACTCCAGTGTGGAAATCACACCAAGGCAATGTGAATACACATAAAATAGTCAGCAGTAGAGAGGAGCTTAGTCACTGGACATAAGTGATAGAGATGTGAACTTTCATTGAATTATCTTTGTAAATTTATTTTGAGTATACACTGTCACAATGAACCTTGTTCTCTACTGTGTAGGTTATAAAATTAGTACTTAACAAGTACTAACCAAGTACTTAACAAGTACTTAACCAGCTACAACACCTTCGTTAATGAACTTAAAAAATAAATTGGAACATATACATTTAGTTAATTGCTTAACAAAAGTTACATGCTTTTCTATCCTACAGAAATAAGAATATGTTCCGTCCTTTAAAAATATCATGTGTTCTGGGGCCTGTGGCTCACACTTGTAATCCTAGCTACAAAGGAGGTTGAGATCTAAGGATCAAGGTTCAAAGCCAGCAAGGGCACAAAAGGACCTGAGACTCTTATCTCCAATTAACCTCTAGAAAACGGGAAGTGGGGCTTGGCTCAAGGGTATAGCAGTAGCATTGAGCTGAAGAGCTCAGGGACAGCACCCAGGCCGAGTTCAAGCACCATGATACACACACACACACACACACACACACACACACACACTCACTCACTCATGCACACAAATTCATGTGTTTGGCAATACTCAAAACTTTAAAAAATTATAGCATAAATTCTTGGTTTTCCTTATCATTAGTATCAAGCAAAATGCACTAAAAATTAGTCTCATAAGTCTATAAAATAATTATAAGTGCATCAGATCAATATATGGACAAGACCAACCGTTGTAATGAAATCCAAAGATTATACATCAGAATTTATCCAGTTAAGGGGTAGAAAAGGCAACGGATTTATTTTTTGCCAGCCCTGGGTTTGAGTTCAGGGCCTGAGCACTGTCCTTGGACATTCTCAAGGCTAGATCTCTACCACTTGAGCCTCAGCACCACTTCTGAATTTCTTCTAAGTATGTGATACCGAGGAATCGAACCAGGGTTTTCGTGCATGCTAGGCAAGCACTCTCCCACTAGGTGAAACTCCTGGCCCTGACAATGGGTATTTTTATTTTAGGTAGATCCCCAAAGAAAAGAGGTGCCCAATGCAGAAGCAAACAAACAAGCAAACAAACAAAATAACATTGAAAATACTGAGAAGATGAGACATAACCAGGAAGTATAGATAATGAAAATTAAGAGATGGGGACAAATCAAATGTGAGAAATAAGCTTGGAAAAATGCAAGTATGCTTACTAGAAGACTTTCAGAAAGCTACCAGTAGATAAAGAGTCCCGAGACAAAAACAAACAAACAAACAAACAAAACCCTAAAGCTCAAGGACTACTGCTCTTGTCACTAGATATTGGTGCACTCCACTCTGGGGAATTAGCCTCTGCCTGCAGCAGCTCAGAGTTGTAGCTCTCAGGTCTGATCATCTGGAGCCTAAAACCTCTGAACTGCACACCATCCAGATAAAAGACTCTAGTTTCAAAACAGGGTCTGTGAACCTCTGGAAAGCAAAGATGTCAACACCATGTGAACTGCCCATGTGATTTCTAATTTGATAGAAAAAGAAAACTTCTCCAACCAGCTTTTTCTAACAGGAACATATGTTTTCATGAACAATGGGTTTTTATGCAGAAAGCTTAGATGTAATTATCTTGGGGGGAAAATCATCATCACATAAAAAATCAGGCACATTGCCGAGTAAGTTGTGTTAAGTTGTTATATATCTTATGTTCAGAATAATTGTAAGTGGAAAAACCTTTGGGTGACAATTTTAGTAATACAATGAGAAAATATTACCATGTGTTACAAAATAAAATGAGCAAGAGTGGCCTGGTTTGTGATCAATTTGAAAAATGCCCAACATAATATCTAATGAATATTACTGCAGCGTTTGTTCAACAATTTCTGTGCTTTCCCTTTCCCTCCCCAAGTCAGATAAACTTACATACAAGACAAAAAATACATAAATAAAAAAATAGGGACAAAGAAGAAAACAAGAAAAACTTATGTGGGTGGGGAGGGGCTAAGAGGAAAAAATCTGTGAGAAAACATGTGGGAAGATATGACACTATTAAAAAGCAATGTACCCATTACCAATTGTGTAACTGAAACTCCTCTATATATCATTTTTGTAATAAAAATAAAGACTATAAAATAAAAATTATAAAATAAAATAGAAATTATTAAAAACAGAAAGAAGGCGGGAAATGGTAAAAGAAAGAAAGTAAAAAGAAAGAAAAGGAAGAAAGAGAAAGAGGAAGAAAGAAAGAATAAATAATTTATCCACTTTTCCACAAATTTCTCTGCAGGACCTTATCAGAAAATAAATAACTTTGAGTCATGTTGAGAACCATTGATCATCTACACATAAATACCACAGCAGTCTTCTCCCCAACAAAGTGGATAAAATTGATATATGTCTAGTCTATTGGAAAAAAATCTCTGTTTTGAAAACAAACAAAAGCAGGGCTTATTTGCAGTGATAATTAAAATTTTATTCTATAAGCAATTCTGAGTAAAATTGTCTCCTTTAAACCAAAAACTAAAATTCTCAGTCTGAAACTTTTACTATAACTCCATTTGTGTCTGGGTCAACATGGCTGCATAAAGTTTGATAAACTACTGAGACAGAATTTCAAATTTATAATACTTTATGTACACATATTTGTATTTGTATAATTTATTTATAGATCAAACTGAATTGAAAAAAATAGGATAATATTTTACAGAATAATTCCATAATCCTAATGGAAACCAATTACCTATAAAAGTTGAAACTTGAGATGGTTTGTACTGGTAAATACGCTTTTAAATGTTTACAGGTTTTGTTCCAGTCTTATCAATTGGGAAATATGGACTGTGTAGTTTTTAATTTTCAGGAATTTTCCTGAATTTCAGGAAGTCTTTGTTCCCACTGGACATCATTGAGAAACCAAAATTTCTCTGTTATAATTCTCTTTTTCATAACTTTCATCAATGTGAGATATTATTCAATAATAAAAATGAAGAAACTATTGGCCCAGATCACATCTAACAGTTTAAAGTGAATTAGATTGATGATTGATATAGAAAACCCAAAGGGACATAATGTATAACACTTTTGAAATAGAAAACTTACAAAAGACAACAGGTAGGATGAGTGTTAACAAAAGGAAAATTAAATAAAGTCATACTATATTTTGTAAGAAAAAAGTCTTATGATTGAACCCATTATTTTGAAAAAATACTATATACCAATAATTTTTTTAAAAGGCAGTTGTAAAAGTCTTGTTGGAATGGCTCAGTTTAATCACTGTGTTCATAGCCACACTTAACTATTTTAATTATATGAAAGCTTGTCTACAATTGTGCTGCAATTGAGAGAGAATAGAAACATATGTACTTATTTTCTACATCTCTATAAGAATCCATATTTTTTTTTGCCAGTCCTGGGCTTGAGCTCAGGGCCTGAGCACTGTCCTTGGACTTTCTCAAGGTTAGAGCTCTACCACTTGAGCCTTAGCACCATTTCTGGCTTTTTTCTATGTATGTTGGACCAAGGAATCGAACCCAGGTCTTCGTGCATGCTAGGCAAGCACTCTACCACTAGGCCAAACATCAAGAAAACTAATAACAACAGATGCTGGAGGGGATGTGTCCAGGAGGGATCACTACTACACTGTTGGTGGGAGTGCAAACTCGTTCAACCACTATGGAAAGCAGTATGGCAGTGCCTCAAAAAGGCTAAACATAGAGCTCCCCTATGACCCAGCAATTCCACTACTTGGCATTTACCCAACCATCCAGAAACTAGGGCATACTAAATCCATTACCACAACAATGTTCATTACAGCATTATTCACCATAGCAAAGATATGGAACCAACCTAGATGTCCCTCAGTTGATGAGTGGATCAACAAGTTGTGGTATTTGTACACAATGGAATTCTATGCTGCCAGGACTGGCAAAAAAAAAAAAAAAAGAAAGAAATAGCATTACATTACCAATGCAAATATTAAATCAGTTACATTGTTCACTCAATGTTAGAAATCACTAGGTTTCTAATATCAAAATGTAAAATTATTTTAGTATCATAGTTCACACAAAATTTAAAATAAAATCCCTAAGGCTATAAAAATCATTTCTTAAAGCAAATTACCAATGTATATCATGCGTTTACTTCTTTTTACAGAAGAAAAATTAAATTAATTTGACAAATACTGCTGTCATGAATACACACTTGCACATAAACAAAATTATTTAAAGATCAGTGTGCAATGTTTTTTTTTCTTTGTAAAGGCACAGAATTATTTAGGAAGGCTTGCATTGCTCATACCTCTTACAATCGTAAATATCAGCCAAATGATTGCTACATATACCAAGAATCTGGTGAGAGTCAGTAATGCAACTTGCTGGACAAGGATGGGGATAAATTGTATTTTGTGTTTCAGAGATAGAATGCCAATGAATAAGTGATTTTAACATAAAGGAGTTCTCTAGTTGAAATTCTAAGTTAAGAATACAGAGTCAGATGAAAGACAAATTACATAGCTGAGTGCATATGATAAATACAATTAAGCTCTGGATTCCACTAAGGGGGAAGAAAGTATGTATGGGATAATTGTGAATTACGTTGATTTGATTCACTGCTTTTTTCCACTTTACTAGCGATTTGTTCTGAAATGAAATCAGATGAGAGGAGTAAAATCTAAGCTGATGAAAAATACCTCTGATGCTTTTTTACTCTACAAAATCATAACTTTCTATCAAGCCTGTGCATGGGTCGTGACATACTTTCTTAGTTGAATCTCCCACTTGAATACAAAGACAAAAAGCACCATTCTGTGACTTGAAAAAAAGGGAACAAAAATAACATAGGGAAAAGATGAAGAAAACAGAATCCCTCCTGGCTACTTATAATCAGTAAGTAGACAGAACAACAGATCATTTGCATCATTCCTTGATTCTGGTCTGAATAAATGTTGTACACTTTGTAGCCTCAAAATATTTACAGAGACTGAAAATATTTTCATCAATGTATTTTTTAATTTCTGTACTTCACACTTTAAAATGTAAAGATGAAGTGTAAGTATTCAAATCATTAATTTTAAGTAATCTAACTTTTATATTTCACAATTTTTTTCATTTTAATCACCATATATTTGTATATTCACATATGCTTCATGACTCGACAGTATGGAATGCTTTATATAACTTCAGTATCTAAAGAGTCAGTATAATCTTTACCTGCAATCAGTTAAACAATACAAGATACATTTTTGGCACTTATAAATTAATTGTTTCTGTCATGGAAACAAAGAACATGTGGGATTAATTTGTGCTTTTAATTTTTATAATACAGTGAAACCAATATAACTAAATATATGTAACAGAGTGCAACATTGCTCCCATGTAAAATATAGGTTAAGGTTCTTTTGAGCATATGACCATATTTGCATCAGCTAATGAATAAACAATGTGGATTTACCTGTGTTTAGGCTTAAAGATCCCTTAGTGGCTTGCTAATGTTCCAACGTTGAGCCCACAGAGAGCACAACTCATGCCTGGAGGAAGCAACCTTCACTGAAGTCTTTTGTTCATAAAATGGAACAAAACTGCTTTCACATATGTCATATTAGAATTTCAATACAACCTCAGATTAGAACACATGCTTTACAAGTTGTAGAAAGTTGGGGACATTTGAACCACATCCGAGTCTAATCAGGAAATCAGGATTTTTAGTTACAAATTTCAATGAAAGTGTGAATTGGTAAACGTAAAATCTGTCAACTAACTTGTGAGAATTTAAAATAATTAATTGAAAATGGATGCAGTGTTGTAAATATAGATCCAAGTCACTTGATTCTAGGAGTCATGTATGGGTCTTCATACGTGCTAGGCAAGCACTCTACCACGAGGCTAAACTCCTGGCTCCCAAAATAACAATTTTTAATGGTGAAAATTTATAATATCTTTATTGTTTCATTGCCCATATTTCTAATGACTTATAAATTAGCATCTTAATGACTTTGAAGCAGGGATAATAAGAATTTATATATATTATATATTGGTATTGAAAAGGCTCAGATTATGATACCATAGATATAAAATATGAATTTAAATGCCAGTGTTCAGAATTTCAGAGTAAGTAAACTAATGCTGTCACATTCGTAGGTAGTATAATGACATGTCATTTACTGGAATAGAATATTTACTCTGTCTCTGTCTCTACCTCTCTGTCTCTGTCTCTCTATCGGTCTCTGTCTCTCTCTGTCTCTCTCTCTGTCTCTCACTTTCTCTCTCCCTCTCTCTCTCTCTCTCCCTTCCCCTCCCCTCTGCCAGTTCTGGAGTTTTAACTCTCAGCCTGAGCACTATCACTGAGCTTCTTTTTCCTCAAGGCTAGTGCTCAAACAGTTGAGCACCATTTCCAGCTTTATCTGTGTATCAAGGAATCAAAATAAGGGCTGCATGCATGCTAGGCAAGCACTCTACCACTAGGCAATACTTCCAGCCCAAAGTATTTTTTTCCCACACCTGGGGCTTGAACTCAGGGCCTGAGCACTGTACTTGGGCTTTCTCAAGGCTAGAGCTCTGCGACTTGGGCCACAGCAGCACTTCCAGCTTTTTGTATGCATGTGGTACTGAGGAATCGAAAATAGGTCTTCATGCATGCTAGGCAAGCACTCTGCCACTAAGCCAAACTCCCAGTTTATTTCTCTTTTTAAATAATTAAATTTTAACATGTTTTTCAAAAAAGATATTCTATTTTTGTCATAATGGCATACTTGTATAATCCAACATTTAAAATTCTGAGACAAGAAATTCACATGTAGAATAGCCTGATAGATAGATAAAATTGTTCTTGGGAAATTTCTTTAAAAAGTCACATTGGACTCAACATGTATGCTTACCACAACTTCTATAACAAAAATCACACCAACACCAAATATTTGGCTGAATGAGATCATAGTGTATAATTTTTTAATGAGTTCTTGAAGTTGATTGGTCCATATTTTGTAGAGAAGTTTTGCATCAATGTTCATCAAAGAAATGGGTCTATAGTTCTCTTTCTTTGATGAGTCCCTGCCTGGTTTTGGGATGAGGGTTATACTGGCTTCATAGAATGAGTTTGGTAAAGAGCCTTTGCTTTCAACATCATTGCAGAGTTCCAGGAGTATTGGTGTGAGCTCTGCTTTGAAGGCCTTATAGAATTCAACAATGAATCCATCTGGCCCTAGGTTTTTCTTGGATGGGAGGTGTTTTATTATCATTTTGATTTCATTGCTTCAAATAGGTCTGTTTGGTAGGTTTAGATTGTGATGGCTCACTTTGGGTATGTCAATATTTGCTAGAAGTTCGTCCATCTCTTCTAGATTTTAAATGTGTTGGCATAAAAGTTGAAAAGTATTCCTTTATGATAATCTGGATCTTGGTAATTTCGGTATTGATATTGCCCTTCTCAACCATGATTTTGTTTATTTAGGTGTGCTCCCTTCTTTTTTTTTGGTCTTTGCAAGAGGTCCGTCAATTTTGTTAATTTTCTTTTTTGAAGAATCAGCTCCTTATTCAGTTGATTCTATTTTTTACTCTAATTCATTTAATTCTACTTTAATTTTAATAGTTTATTTCCTTCTACTATATTTGGAATTAGTTTGTGCTATTTTTCCAAGTGCTTAAGTTGCACCATTACTCGCTCAACTACTCTGGAAAGCAGTAAGGAGATTCCTCAGAAAAGTAAATGTAGAGCTCCCCTATTACCCAGCAATCCCCACTCCTGGGCATTTATCAAAATATACAGAAACAAGGACATACTAAAGCTACTAGCACAACCATGTTCACTGCAGCACTATTTACCATAGCTAAGACATGGAACCAACCCAGATGCCCCTCAATGGATGAATGGATCAAGAAGATGTGGTACTTACACAAAATGGAATTCTATGCTGCCATGAGAAAGAATGACATTGCTCTATTGGGGAAAGGGAAAGACTTGGAAAAAATCATATTAAGTGAAGGAAGCCAGATCCAAATTATCATAGTCTCCATGGCTTCCCTCATCTGTAATAATTTTTTAGTACACATCTAGGATTCTCCTAGCAGAGGATCACAATACCTCAAAAGCTGCATACATATGGTCATAAAGGATAAAACTAAATGGAACGAGCTCTAGATTATGGAAACAAGAGGTTTATCTTTGTTATACTTATTCTTATATGTACTATGTGAAGTTATTTCTTTTCTCTTTTTTTCCACTTATGGTTAATCTCATGTGGTTACTGTATCTGACTTTTTAACTGGTATATTTTATATATGCTTATTTGTTCATTTGAAGTAGGGAAGGGAAGGGGGGAAAAGGGGATAGGAAAAGTGTGGGGGGAGGCAAATGGGGACAAAAACATGAGCAGGTGTATCAATGTTCGAGAAGCAATGTACTCATTACCTGAGGAGTGTAACTGCAACCCCCTATACATTATCCCAACAATAAAGCATAATAAAAAAGTGTGTTACAATGTATTAAATTTGGCCATGTATATGTATATTCCATATACCATATATACTTCTAAGTTATCTAAAACAATCTATGTCTGATTTCTTTTTATTAAGCAGCAAGTGAGCAAAATAAATTATAGTAATAATCTCTGATAATATTTCAGCACATATCTTCATTCTATACTTAAAAAAGATGAAAGTGGTTGTTAAATGCATTCAGTCTAATAGAATACTTTATGATAAATGAATATATTATTTAACATATTTCCTTCATGCTACTTGATAGTAATTTTCACTTTTTTTTGCCAGTTCTGGGCATAAGCTCAGGGCCTGAGCACTGTCCTTGGACTTTCTCAAGGCTAGAGCTCTACCATTTGAGCCTCAGCACCACTTCTGGTTTACTTGTGATTAATTGGATATAAGAGTCTCATGGACATTTTAGTGTTCGGGCTGGCTTTGAACCTCGATCCTCAGATATCAGCCTCCTGAGTGGCTAGGATTACAGGCGTGAGCCACCACACCCAGCTTTGAGAAGCACTTTTGAAAATGTTTATGGAAATAATTTTATGTACAATTACACATATATGTGTGTTGGTATGCTATTCTTTGCAAAAGTAATGAGAATGCTAAATGTAGCTTTTTTTTGAATTATAATTTATCTGTAGTATTGATCATATTGACAATTATTGGCTACTTTGATTACCAGAAAAATCAGAAAACAAAGCTTTTCTTGTGCTATGAAAAATGAGAGTGAGGGACCGGGAGTTTGGCCTAGTGGTTAAAGTGCTTGCCTAGCATGCATGAAGACCCGGGTTCGATTCCTCGGTACCACATACATAGAAAAAAGCTGGAAGTGGTGCTGAGGATCAAGTGGTAGAGCTCTAGCCTTGAGAAAGTCCAAGGACAGTGCTCAGGCCCTGAGCTCAAGCCCAGGACTGGCAAAAAAAAAAAAAAAAGGAAAAAGGAAAAATGAGAGTGAAAGAAGTGATCACTCAGACTCCTAGGTTTATTTCTAGTTTCTATCCTTTTGAAATTAGTTTATTCTGGGGAAAATTGTTTAATCACTTCCAGTTTCAATTTCTTTATCTGAAATGCTGCAAAATTAATTGAATTACTTCAAGAAATGCATGAGCTGATTTATAAGAAAGCACTTGCCAGAGAACTAATAATATATGATCAACTTTCAGTGAACATGTCAGCTGACATGTCACTATTATCACTACAAAACTGACTTACCAACTTGCAAATATGAATACAAAATGAAAATATGGATTATCTGTATAAAAACTACATGGTATTCCATACAAAATGATACTAGTTTTTTTTTGATATCAGGTTTTTTGTCACACATTTTCCTAGCAGAATAATGGATGGTAAAACAATATCATTTCACTCTTGTGAAGTACATAGGAAACCCTCTTGCTCAATACTTTCATTTCATAGAAAACCTATTAAAATATAAAGATATTTGGTTAATCTCATATTGTTACTATACCTGACGATGTTACCCGGTATTCTACATATATGTTTGATTATTCAAAATAGGAAAGGGAAGGGGGGAAAAACAAGATGATTGGGAGGGAATGGGGAAGGGAAATGGTGAAAAAACATAAGAAGGGTATTAATGCGTGAGAAGTGATGCACCTACTATCTGGTGAATGTAACTGTAACCCCTCTATACATTGCAATAAAAAATTTTAAAACAGCTAAAGATAGATATTTTTTCTAAATTCAATTTTGACTTTTAAAGTAGGAGTATAAGGTTATTTTAAAATATTGATAGTAAGAGTAGAGTCTCTGATTATAAATCAATTGATAATTGATTCTATAGTATTTATTTTGTCTTTGTTCTATTAAAAAATGAACTATTTTCATAGCTCATTCTCTTGACAATTTTCTGTTCTCATCTCTTAAAAGCATATCAAGCAATTACCAACACTTGTGAAGCAATTTATGTGCAGAACTCTTTTAGAAGTCTATGATTGTTTTCCTGTAAGTTCTTACATTTGTCCAGCCCACATTTTCTTTGAAAGTATAATTCATGTAAAATACCTTTATAGGGTTGTTTTCAAAGCAAGCAACTTAGTTTTTATAGAAACAAATTACTTCATCTTCATAGTCCTATTTTCAGGAGTTGAAGTCATATTTAAATACATTATATAAGGAAACAAAACAAAAAAAAGCTGTTGCAAACAGATTTAAGGATAAACACATCTGATGGATGGTACACATAATACCAAAAGAAAGACAACATACGTGTGGAGACAGTACAATCTGTTTGCCCAAAGGAGAGTCACAGAATTTTGTGAGTATGTTTAACAGAGAGAACACATGACACTGATTAACCTGGAGATTTTTGTAAAGGGAATTTCCACTGAACACATGATATTTTCATTCCTGACCATCCTAAACACAGATTATTTTTCCCATTATTTTGGTAATCTGCATCTATATGGAAAGGAAATTAGAAAGAGGTCTTTTATCTTTCATGACTTCTAAATATGTAATCAAATACTTCTTTTAAATTCACAGAATGAGATTGAAACCAACATGTGTGTAAATGTATTGAAATATAGATCTTTACTGTGGTGGCAGAAATGATTCATGAAGTGGATATTTTCCTTAAAAGTTCTCATTTGTGTCTGTATGCTACTTCATAGGGTATGTGGATAAACTTTAACTACTTTTCAATTAATTACTCTTACCAAACAATATTATATGAACTAATATTAACATCTGCTTTCTGTATGTTTTTTACTTCTAATTATTAAATAATTCCTTAGCATTCATCATATTCAATTTTATTCATAATATTCATGTTCCATTTGATTGCCCAAGAGTTAAGATATTTTTGAAACAGCTGTTCTAATAAAATACACACATATAAATATATATAATATGCCTATATATACATATATGTATATATATATTTCTTTGGATTAACATTCACAGGCCCATGTTTGTGAGCTACAATTTTTGTATAGCTTCATTTAGTATTTTTCTCTTTTAATGTAAATACTTTATGCCTCATAGTCTAATCTTATTGCACATTAGACTGATAGATAATTATTGATTTATCACAATGTGTAATAGTTTGTTCATATTTTTCAGTAAATAGACTGCACAGTATTTTTTTCCTTTTATATTTTGTGAGGGTGATATGTCTCTGTAATGCAACCTGAAAATTGTCTTCCTAGTAATAGATATTTTAAGATATCTTATATGTATATTTAGAATTGATATATTTAGTACTTATTGTCCTGAGGCATTTTGTCTGTAGCACTGACGGAAACATAAGATTTTTCTTTGTGGTTGTCTTTTTTAATTTACTATGTGAAGTTATTCCTTTTTACTTTCCTTCCCCAACCCCCATGGTTTATCTCCTGTTGTTACTATATTTGATTTTGCTACATGGTGTATTGCATATACATTTATTTGAATTATGGAAGGGAAGGGAACAACAAAATGGCTAGACAAAGGACAGAGCCAAACAAAACAGCGATATTCAAAAAACAATGAACTTTACAACCCAAGGGACAGAGTGGTGGACTGGGAGTGAGAGAAAATGGGAGAAAAGCATAGCAGTGGATAACTATGTTTGACAAGAAATATACTCACTGCTTTATGTATGTAAAAGTAACACCTCCATACATCATCCTGCCAATAAAATTAAATTGAAAAGCAAAAAAGAAAGAACAAAAATACAGCACAGGAATTATCACTCTGTAGTTAAAGGGAAATTATGAATTAAAGCACCAAAATTCTTGTACCTCTAAGGAGCTAATAAATAGCAAAACATAGATTTTAATATAATTCTTATGTTAACCTACATACTCAGGCAACCATACAGACAAAATTGAACCCCACTTGTACATTTTATTTAGGTGGATAGTTCAAACCTTGGGATATAAAACAACACTGGAGACTGTAATGGAACATGCACTTAAATGGAAGGACATGAGCTCACTGCAGTGAAGTATATCTGCGTACTGCAGGGTGTCTCTGTGTTAATTGGTGTAATATTTTAAAAGGCATGGTCAGTAATTTTCATTTGATATAAGTGGCCATTTGGCAACATGATAATCCTATATAGAAGCTGAATAATGGGATCAAAAGGACACTTGCCTCAACTGACTATTACTTCTTATTTAATATACATTAAATAGACTATTAGTCAGGAAACCTTGTAAAGAGGCTATGGCACCATTTATAGCTTATTGAAAATAATTTAACTAAACTATGGTAGGATGATTCAAAGAAAGTATTATACATGAGAAAATGAGTGAACAAAAAGAGGAATTGGTGATACTGTAAAAGAAAAAAATTAAAATCCTTGGAAAATGATAAACTTTGTGTTTGTGATGGCACAGAACTGCCTATGATATGGCTGTAATTTAGGAAACAGACAGCATTACCCAATCACATACACACACACACACACACACACACACATATGGAGAGAGAGATACACACACGTATATGTAAATATATACACATATTCATGTATTTGTCCATATACATGTCCAATAAATGATTTTTAACATATCAATATAAAGTGTATCCAGGAAAGTGTTATTTTAGGACAATTGTACATCATTTACAAGCATAACTCTATGTGCGATACACTTGCAGTTTCACAGTTATTATGAAAAATATAATTCTTTCTTTTAGTAGTTACTCAAATATGTTTGACTCTAATAACCAGATAGTTTATTACTAAAACTGGCATTTAAGTTGTAACTTAAAGCAATATTTTCTCTAATACCTAGCCTATTTTTATATTTTGCTTAATTTACTGGTACAAATACTTTATAAACAGATTACTTAGCTTCCCTGACATTTTAATGAAGTCACTATTATTATTATGATTGCAGCAGTAAGAAAATCAGAATTTAATCCAGGCATGGTGGCTCACATCTGTAAACCTAGCTACGCAGGAGTCTGAGATCTGTGTTTTGTAGAAATGTAAGTAAAATGTTTCAAAGAAAGAGGGTCGGTAATGACGCTGAAGTTCCACAAACTGTGGCACACTGAGTAAAAGTCACTTACCATATTGTGGAGATTCCCAAGACAATACAACGTTACAGGAAAAGATAAAGATGGCTTCTTCAGTGCTCTAAGAACAAAGGACAGTTATAGATTGTGCTGAGACTATAGAAAAATTCATCTCAAAGAGTACAGTTTTTTTGTGTGTCTATGTTGAAATTATTATAATGACATTGGTTATTAAGTGTACTTTGCTTCACTTAGGACATTTTTAGATATCATGGATGTATACATCCCATGTTATGTTCTAAAGGCGGGACTAGGTCTGGTGAAGTAAGTACTGTAATCTGTAATCCAGATTATTGTTTAAAATATTGGTCCTGTTCATAATGATGGATTTCGTGCCAACTAGTATGATTAGGCTTCCAATAAGCTCCAGAAAAACTTGATACTAAAATTGTAGAAGTCATGTATATGATGAGACTACTATCGTAAAATTTGCTATGAAATCTATGAAATGATAAGCTTTTATGAAATTTAAAATACTTTTTGTTAGCCTGGAATTTTATTCTGTGAAGCAAAAAAATAAGCATTCTTTGAGCAACTAACTTACAGTTAATCAAAATGAGTACATAGATGCTGTAACATGTGGGGGTTTGAAGTCAAATCAAGTGTGAAGTGAGAAAGATGAATAGAAACTGGAAGAGTAGGTGAATAACTATGCAATATATGTAAGTGAACATGGAATTATAAATTAAGGAAAAAGGCAGAATTGAGTGGATTAGGGGAGAGAGTTTGTACCCAAAAACTAAAGTGTTGAACTAAATCTTCTTTTAATTAAAAAAAATAGATGCCATAAGAAAGAAGTTATCATTTGTCTTTGGACATAAACATGTATTATCAAGATTATTATATCAGAATAAAGAAATAAAGGTTCCTACATAAGGGTATGATATGCATAACATAACATATTAATGTAAGACAGGAGACCCAAGATGTCTTTACTTTTTCTTTGCAATATTTGTCTTTTACCAAAGTCTCAATTTTTATCCATAGTAGTAATCTTACCCCATGTTTCTCTCTTTAAACATCCTCTTTGCTCTTACCAGCATCAAATTCTGAAGACTCCATTAGTGCTGTCACTGCTCAAACATATTTTAGTGCTATGTATATTGCAGAATATAATTTAAAGCTAAAATTTAACTTTTTTCATCTTTTTCTTTTGGTTCAATAAATTTATTACCTATGAGGAGGAAATGGTTACCAGGAGAAATCATACTCCAATGAATTAATATTATAGAACCATCTTACCATGTTTGCTCTAAGACTTATCGGGAAGAGACAAGGGGAAAAGAAGGGCATAATAATTTCTCCAATGACAAAAATTAATATGGGATAACCACTGTGTGGATGCTTATGGTCATCATAATGAAATTGCAAGTTGAACTTAGAAATATTTAAACACAGTCACAGAGATACATGTATTTTTTTTCTTTCTGTTGTTTTGGTTGTTTTGTTTTATGTGCTGGTCCTGAAAGTCCAACTGGAAAATATTTAAACACAGATTTTTTTTCTTTTTCCTTTTTGGTATTTATTTGCTTTGTGTGCAGGAACTTGAGCCTGAATTCAGAGCTTGGGTAATGTCCCAAACTTCTCCTCAAGGTAGGATTCAACCCCTCTGGCCACAGCTTCAATTCGTATTATTTAGATAGTTCCTAAAGAATTTGTGGGTCATGGGGCTTGAACTTGGCCTGGGCACTGCCCTAAGCTCTTCATCTCAAGGCTACCACCCTACCCCTGAACTAAGCCCCACTTCTCATTTCTTTCTGACAGCAGCATAGAATTCCATTGTATATAAATATCACATCCTGTTGAACCACTCATCAACTGAGGGACATCTGGGTTAATTTCATATCTTTGCTATGGTAAATAGTGCTGCAATGAACATCATTGTGCTAGTGGATTTAGTATGCCCTTGTTTCTGGACGGCTGGGTAAATGCTAAGTAGCGGAATTGCTGGGATATAGGGGAGCTCTATGTTTAGTCTTTTGAGGAACTGCCATACTGCTTTCATAGTGGTTGAATGAGTTTGCACTCCCACCAACAGTGTAGTAGTGATCCCTCCTGGCCACATCCCCTCCAGCATGTGTTTTGAACCACAATCTTTGATGCCAGTCTCTTGATTAGGGAAGATTATGGCTATGAGCTACATGCCTGAAAAGTGTGTGTGTGTGTGTGTGTGTGTGTGTATGTGTGTGTGTGTGTTTGTGTGAATTATTTCATTTTAAGAGCTATGCCTAAGATGCATAGTAAAAATATACAATAAAAATCTATAGTCCTAAGCCAGACACAGTGTTTCACACTAGCTGCTCAGTAGGTTGCGATCAGAGGATCAAGGTTCAAAGCCAGCCCAGGCACAAAAGACCTGAGACTCTTATCTCCAATTAACCTCTAAAAAATGGGAAGTGGGGCTTGGTTCAGGGGTAGGGTGGTAGCCTTTAGTTGAAGAGCTCAGGGCAGTGCCCAGTTCAAGTTCAAGTCCCATGACCCACAAAAAATGTCTATAATCTTATACAAAACCCAATGTATTAAGAACCAAATCTTATGCTACTGAGAAAGAATTCTCCCTCTAAAATGAAGTTTAAGGTCATTTTTAAATCCGTCTTAAAATATAAATTCCTTTCTTGAGTGTAAACTAGGTGAAACAGTGGATGGTAAGAAAATAATTATAAAGGTTTGACATCAGGATATTCAAGGAATATTTGTATTTATTGTTCAAGCCTGAATAAGTAATGAACATATTTTTTTCATAAACCAGAGATATGCTGAATGACTTCCAGCCATGTGAATTTGAACTGAGTGTTTTGAATAAGATTCTGTCTTCTATCATTAAAACTGAGAGGAATATACGAGCAGTAAACAAGTGTCTAATGAGAAACTAATTGACTTTCTGTGACTTGACGTCATTTGTTCCCAAAACATAGATTGCGAAGTTAATGGGCTATGCTGTTTTTCTAAGAACAAAGAAACATTGCCCTAAGATATGACAGTGAAAAGAAATATTCACAAAATGTTTAATACTAGAACAATTCCTTTATTGCATTTCATGATCAAACATGACAACATATGTATATGGATTCATACACAAAAAAAACAGAGGCTAAAATGTTGGTAGAATCAATGGACTCCCAGTGATAATAATAATACTGAATATAACTAGAATTCTCACAATCATTTCTAACAGTAGAGAAACTGGAGTATGCTGGCCAAATAGAAGCTTCTAAGACAAAGAAGCTGCAAAATTTCTTATGGCCACAAAGCCTTCTGATACAAAAAGTAAGGAAGTTTCAAACTTGAAAGCACCCCAAAAATTGACAACTGACCCTTGACCAGCCCTGCTATGAATATACACATAGCTGACCATGAGGAACTGGACTGACTCTCAAACTAGTTTTCTACTCCCTGCCAATCCACACTAAACCCATGGGTGAATGTTTGAGTACATATTGAATTATATCCTACATCCAAAGATGAGAAACCACCTCAGTACTACACAGTCCAGGCACGTAATCATATCTGAACATTGAGTATACCTCAAATAAAACTAAAGTATTTAAAACTAGCAATTATGACGTCTTCAAATACACAAATTCAAACAAAATCACATGAATATATATGTTGAGTATCAGCTCATCATTGCAGAAAGTAAAAATATTTGGTCCAAATAAGGGGAAACATATTTGATAACAGGATAGCTGAAAAATCCCCATGTAGTTTAAAAGATCATCATCCACATACAGAAGGCATTTAGAACAAAATAGAGAAAACAGAAAGAATTACCTAAATATTCAATTCTCAACAGTAAATATATCATCTAGGCAAAAAGGAAAAGGCAGAAAGAACTTTCAGAGTAAATAAAAGTATGAAGCAAATATACTTAGGAGATATATACAGAATATTTTACCAAAATCTACAAAGTATACATTCTTTTCAACAGTCATAGGCTATATATCATAGAACTTCTTTGTACAACTTAAGAAAAATATAAAAATGAAAAAGATGAAGATATATCATGTTTTATATTATTAAGACTGAACAAATAAAACTGAAATTACCATTAGTATTGTAGTAGAACATAATGTTTTAAAAGATGTGAATCAAATAACAAGAGAAACCACAGAAAATATGTAAAGGTAGAAGGACTGAAAAAATGATTGATCTATACTATATGGGAAGAAATGAAGCCATTCTTTTACAATCAAGATAATATTTCTACCCTCAGTAGGAAATGAATAATCACAACAATTTTCAGTATCTTGAGAGAGAAGAACGCAACGACAAAAGATGAAAACATGGTCTATAAAATGTATTTGTAAGGGGCTGGGAGTTTGGCCTAGTGATAGAGTGCTTGCCTTGCATGCACAAAGACCCTGGTTTGATTCCTTGGTGCCACATACATAGAAAAAAGCCGGAAGTGGTGCTGAGGCTCAAGTGGTAGAGGTCTAGCCTTGAGAAAGTCCAAGGATAGTGCTCAGGCCCTGAGCTCAAGCCTAGGACTGGCAAAAAAATATGTATTTGTAAGGGGTGAAGGTAAACTTTTACCTAAACTTGATTAAATATGCTGAATGATTGTATTTAAATGTATCTGAAAGATTGAGGTACCATATTAAAGAAAATAAAGATGGAAAGCATCAAGCAAGAGTACAACATTATACATAAATCCATACTCTTTTCTCAGATTATATTGTAACACTAAAAATACAGTTAAATGCTAGGTTGATGAGTAACTAGTCCAGATACTAACCAAATGAAAATCTTGTCATGAACTAAATATAAAGTGAGTGATGTAGATTTAAGTACCAACTTCATAGGATTTATTTCTGAAAATGTGGGAGTGGTTACCTAATTTGATGTTAAGTATGCTATAAAAATGTTGAGGACTAAGATGGGTCTTAAATGGTAGATCACTTGTCTAACAAGTGGAAAATATTGAATTCTATCTTGAGTACCATCAATAAAATAAAAGTTGAGAAATACAGCTAGTGTTTATTCAATAACCTCATATAAATCAACAATAATAACATTTATTATTTTCATAAAGTGCATGAATTTATTAGATATATAGAGACCAAATGGCAACTTATTCTTATGAAATTTTATAGTCTAAAAGTAAAGTATAATTTGTGAAACAACTTTGATTATACTTTATTGGCACTGAATTGTGCTTGGAATTTTGGACGATTTTTTTCACAAGTTATTTTGGTTAAATATTAACTTAGGAAATTGCCTTCATATCTTCGCATATGAAGAAAAAGACATACAACTAATATAATTAGCATTAAATATAGATTAGTATGCATGTGTGCATTATTTATTAACCTTCACATATTTGAAAATATGAAACAAAAGAGTTTAGGCAGTATAATAGTAAAGAGAGAGTCTATGACTAATTACTTGTTAAAAATCATAGGACGCCTGCTTATCTAGACTATTATAGATAGTAGACAATACTCATATTAATAAATGAATTAGATCCACAGAGAGTAAGCCAGAAAAGACTTAATATTCTGAAAAATATGATCAAGAAAATATATCTAAGAACATATTTATGGAAGTTGTAGAATAGTTAAAATCCTGTTAAACAATATACTGAGTTAAAGATAATTACTCAGTAAAAGAGAAGCCACTAGCACAACGATGTTCATTGCAGTACTATTTACCATAGCAAAGATATGGAACCAACCCAGATGTCCCTCAGTCAATGAGTGGATCAACAAGATGTGGTATTTATACACAATGGAATTCTGTGCTGCTGTCATAAAGAACAATATTGCTCCATTTGTAAGGAAATGGAAAGACTTAGGAAAAATCATATTAAGTGAAGTATGTGGTATTTATACAAAATGGAATTCTATGCTGCTGTCAGAAAGAACGATATTGCTCCATTTGTAAGGAAATTGAAAGACTTAGAAAAAATCATATTAAGTGAAGTTTGCCAGACTCAAAGGAACATAGGCTCAATGGTTTCCCTCATTTGTCACAATCAATAGAAACCTTGGGCTTTCCTAGCAGATTCACAATAGAACAAAATCTAGATATGTAAGGCCATATAGTATGAAGCTAAATGTAAGGACCTCCCGGATATAGAAACAAAAGCCATATAATGAGTGATTGCTGTCCTTAATGTACTATTTATTTCTCATCTCTTTGCTGTCCCTTAGTTATCTCATATTGTTACAATATTTTACCTTGTTATCTGATACATTTTATATGTGCTTAATTGGTTATTTGAAATAGGAGAGGGAAGGGGGGAAATCAAGTTGTGCAGGAGGGAGGGGAGGAAGGAAATGGGAACCATGACATGAGAAAGGGTATCAATATTTGTGAAGTAATGTACCTTCTATCTCATGAATATAATGTAACCGGTTCTTCTATTAATTACAGTAAAAAATATATGAAAAAAGAGCTCTTGCCTAACAATATATTCAACTAGCAAGTAAGACAAGTGAAAGTGAAAAGAAAGAAAAAAAACAGTTTGGAATATGATTTCTAACTGATTTCAAATCTTTGAAAACATAATATCTAATCAAAGTCTTAGTGCAAAAATATCTCAAATGATTATAAAATCATTGATTATATAGATACAAGACAATTTTCAAGCAGAAAAAACTGGGAAAATAATGGAAGTAGAGGGGCCAGGAGTTTGGCCTACTGGTAGAGTGCTTGCCTAGCATGCACGAAGACCCGGGTTCGATTCCTCGGTACCACATACGTAGCAAAAAGCCAGAAGTGGTGCTGTGGCTCAAGTGGTAGAGCCCTAGCCTTGAGAAAAATCCAGGGACAGTGCTCAGGCCCTGAGCCCAAGCCCAGGACTGGCAAAAAAAAAAAATGGCAGTAGAAAATGCTAATGTTCTAAAAAGTCATTAAATACAGTTTTATCTAAGAAATGATACATTTTGATATTTCAGAACTTTAAATAATTGACTATACATTGGTGAAATAATTGCTATATATTCTATCATTAAAATCACAATGTGCTAAAAATGCAAATAAACTTACTGAAAAATTAACATTTATCACTTTCATATAAATGCAAATAGAATTCTATTTCACCATGTATTTGCTAAATGGGACTACAACTTAGTATAATTCTAAATTTGATCATGCTGCCTATGAGTTATTGCTACATATGAATATTATGAGGGTGTAAATGTGAAATAAAATCTATCTCCAGTTACACAGACACATTTTTCATCTGTATTTGAAATTACCATGTGATATAAAATTTCTATGCCTCTGCAAATGCTATCAAGTATGTCTCTGAAAGGAATGAGTCCCAATACTGAGAATGTAGATTCATTTCATTGCTGATCTTTTTCAAAGATTAATACTAGCTTACCATCTCTTTGCCTCTAAAATTCAAACTTCATAACACATGTTCATCATTTTTATCCACGATCTAAAAGTTACTTTTGCTCTCTGAATTTGTCTGCCTTAATCTTTATTCATTCATACACAAGAAATATGAATCAATATCATTAAATATTATTCATACCTATAATGCTTTGAATAAAATTTCTTCCTAGATTCTTACTTTAGCTTTATGTGTTCTGGTATTGTTTTCCAAGAGATAGGTCTTGAATTAACCTAATATTATATTTAATTATCATCAAAATAATTGGAAAGCTCTTGATTCATACTGAGAATAATTTATAGTGCTTCCAATCCCCAAGCTAAATACAAATAAAGTGAAATCTTTCACATTAATAAACAGTAAGCAACATTTTGTGACTCAATATGATTTTCTTATTTTTCTCCCTAGTGTGATAATATTTTCCCTAATAGTATCAAAGAAAAATAATGTTTGGAAACAACAAAATTTTGTAAACCTTGGAAAATTACATAAGCATAGATACAAATTAGAACAATTTACATCACGTTTCTGCCATTGATGGCAACCAAAACAACTTAATCTTTCCTGAGCATCATTTCCTATATTTGCCATGTGAAGAATATTTGGGTTTACTTCCATTATGTGAATAATGTTGAGTCATATGTGTAGTGTCCATTCAAAAACTCTGAGCTTGCTTCAAAATTTTAGAGAATTCCTTTGAAATGTTTAAATAAATAAATAAATGTCCAGAAACCATCAATTTAGAAATGAGCAAGCTAATACAAAAGAAAAATATGCTAAGTCTAAATGCTAAATGTTACATATTTCTTTTCACAACCAAATTCTTATTCTCATAAGTGTTGTAATTGGAAAATGGTTCAAATGAGTATTCTCTCATGATATCGGTCTCCTTCCAAATGGTAACCTTGGAAACATAATCTTACAAGATTCATTACAAGTAGAAAAATATTTTTATGTTACATTATTAAATCAAGACATGATACAATTATGAATGAGTGGATGAATGTAATTAATTTCATACAGTTGAACCAATTAATGTCCATCCTCCTAAAAATCCAAAATAAAGTTTTATTATTTTATCTACAATATTTGTGAATGGAAAAAAGAAAATGAATGATAACTTCTGTCTTCAAAATATTTGTTACTACATGAAAATCTGTACATGTAGCTACATATTTTGTCCTTTCAGAGTAAACTTGCATTGTCCTGTCTCTGTATATGTGTGGCTATTCTCATGTATATATTTCTACCTTAAATTGACATTAACCAAATGTACGATGTAAGTCATCCTTTTTTAAATGTCATTTTGTAATCTTCTTTATTTGGAGTATTTCTTTTATTATTCACACTTTTAAATTGCGGAGTACTTAGTAGCACATTTGTTACGGAGAACTTTTTTAAATTATTGCAGTCCTATAATTGTTTGGGCTGCCTTTTCTCATTAGGCTGGTATAGGTGCAAATTTCTCCATGGTATAATCTGGATCACTTTTTCTAATGCACTCATAATAATGTCCTTCCATCTTTCCCTCTTTTCTTTGTTCCTTCCTTGCTCTCCCCTTCCTTCTTTCCCTTTCTTTTTCCCTCCTCCTTTTTTCTTTTCTTCTCTCTTCCCTCTTTCCCTCCATTCCTCTTCTGTCTCTCCTTCTTTCTTCCTTATACAATCCTTCTCCCTCTCTCCTCTCCGTCCCCCCCCACTACGCATCTAGATGCTTCTGAGATGCTGCATATTGTTAATTGACACAAGAAATTTTTTAAATCCTGGTGAAATTTGCACAACTTATTTGGATATTTCTAAGACATACAACATTAGTCAAAATCAAGGTTTTGTGAAGTAATGTATATGATGATATATATTTGGAGAGTAAGCTCCTAAGAGCCATTAACGTCACTTACCTTTTGCATTTATTTTGTTTTCCACTTCCCTTCCACATGTGTAACAAAGAGCTCTTTATTTCCTATTTATGTTTAATAAAAACCTAATTGTTATCATCTCCATTCATCCAGATAAATGATTTTATCTGCTGGGTGAACACTATTAGCTGTATGTGTCTTTATTATCTAGAAAAGAAAATACAAAAGATGCATCTTTCAAAGGCTATTTTACATCTATAATAAGAAATTGTGTTTACCATAAAAATAATTTATTATTGAATCAATATGACAGCAGCAAAATTAAACTTGTGGGCAAATATTTCTGAAAACACCATATAGGTTTATTTGAAATTTTATTACACTATTTGATGGTCCCCATATTGTTATTAAAAATCTCTCTTAGGTTTATTTAAGCATAAGAGGAAAAATTATAATTTACTGGAAATATTTTAATTATCAATGCATTTCTAATTATTTATTAGCCAAATTCAACCAGGAATACATTTACCAAATTAAAACCAGGCTATTTTACTGCTTTTTTTATGCCAAGGTGGAGGTATTTCCCATCTGAACAGGAAAAGTTTTCTGTTTATTTTTCACCTGATAGGACTGAATATTTGCTATTGTACTCCAGTAGAATATACACACCAGCTAAATAATAATTTATAAGATACTGTTTAAAATTCAAAATTCCCTTTTGTAGCAACTTGGACAAGATTGCTGACTAATGGCTTATCTGCTCAAGAAGTCAATGAGACAGAGGGGTTGCAGTTACATAAGTAAGATAAACAATACATTTTGTTTTGAACCATGTCACCCCTTCATTAGCTCTCTTCCAGTTTTGTCCTCTTGCCATTATCTACAAATTGTATAGTTTGTTTTTAACATAGAGTCTAGTGAACATCACTGCCACATTTACTGTATGAACTGGTGGATCTTTTCCATACAGTGACTGCTGTTATACTGAATGAATGATCATAGGGAATTATACCTGGAAGTTTTCTCTTGCTCACAAAGGAAAGAAAAAGATTAGGGCATCCTTTGTCATCATATGTGTCATTTTATCACTCTTGCTCACCAATTTTGAATAGGAGATAATCAGACAGTTTTGTGTTAATTATGTTGCAGTCTTGACAGTGCGCTTTCACAAAGGTTTAAAAACATGAACATCGTCCATTAAAAGAATTTCACAGAAATCTGTAAAACTTAAAATATGTAAAACTTATAATTTGAAACTGTAAACTTTGATGTGTTGTGTAAAGTTAAATTTTCTATGTCAAATAATGTGGGAAATACTCCCTAATTCATTAGTGTTAATTAGGGAAACAGAACAGTGTCTGATTATGAATTCATTTAGCCACATCTCATATCTTTTGACCCTGGAACACATAACTCCTAAATTAGCTCAGTAATCTCAATGAGATTTGGAAAAAGTGACACAGCTACAAATATTTGGTGTAAAGGAGACAAGAAATGTTTTCCATATATTTTTATTAGGTAAATGCCAAGTAGTGGAATTGCTGGGTCAATTACTGCGGAGCACTGTGTTTAGTCTTTTGAGGAACTGCCATACTGGAGATAAGAAACTTTTAATCGTTCTAGATAATTATATAAATTTGTGTGAAATTTTACCTAAACTACTTTTTCATTGGTGAAATTTTCCATAAAGATTGTTTGATTGCATATTCAATAATAAATAAATTCTATCTCCTTTGAATAGTATTGAGGATTTTTTGCATGGTGTAGTTTATTTGTATGTCCTTCCTAGTTTCGCTTAAATTGATTCTAAATGTGGTAGCATAAAAACTGAAATGCATATTTAATAAATGTATAATAAATTTACATTTTATACATTTTAACCATGTAGATGATTGATGGGAAAAGCTAATAATTCTTACTGACATTGTTAAACCTGCAACACATAAGATTGGTGGAAACACCATCTAAAATGAGTAAAAACTGATACCATTCAGCTGAGCTCCAGTAGGTCATGTCTGTAATTCTAGTTACTTAGGAGGCTAAGTTATAACTGAGAATCATAGTTCATAAACAGTCCAGCAAGAAAGTCTGTAAAACTTTTATCTCTAATTATCACCAAAAAATGCCAGAAGTGGCTCTGTGTCTCAGAGGGTAGAGTGTTATTTCTGAGCTCAGGGACAATGTACAAGCCCAGAGTTCAAACCACATGACTGGAAAAAAATAAGCGCAAAATAAAATAAAATAAATTGTTATCATTTAACATATCATAATTAGAATGTGGAATAGCTTTACATGTGTGCTTTTGACATAAATAATACAGCTATCTCATCTTTATAAAATGTTCTTATATTTTTATATTTAGCTACATTTTATTGTCAAGCATGCTTACAGCATAGATACTAAAGAGAATAATATTCTTATTTCAAACCTCTGTGACTTTCATACCAATGAATATTGGATATATTTTGTATCTCATATATTATGAAATGTTTGTCTCTCACATAACAATGAAAAGTATGGCTAATATTTTGGTATACATTGATTGATAACAGAAAAAAATACCACTAACCAGAATTAGTTGAGTAATATCCACATGGAGGTTGAGAACATTCTTGTAATGGGCAAATAAAACAAGATTTGAGTATAAGTTTTGATATGAGGCAATAATTCCAATATCAGTATATTGATAATAATTCTAGATTAGAAGGGAAAGCTAGCAGAATATTTTAGGAAGGAGATTCAGGGAACTGTAGGGCATATACTATGAAATTGCTTTACTTAAAATTTGGTGAACATTTCAAGAAGTTTCACGATTTTCTAGGATATGGAAACAGGAGTTTTATCTTGTTTGATTGTTGTTCTTAAATTACTATGTTATTTCTCTTTTCTTTTGTTGTCCTTTGGTTAATTTCATATTGTTACTGTATCTAACTTTGTTACCTGGTATATTGTATATATGTTTATTTGTTTATTTGAAATAGAAAGGGAAGGAGAGTAAACAAAATGATTGAGAGAGTGTGGGAGGAGGAAAATGGGGACAAAAACATAAGGAGGGATATAAATGTGTGAGAAGTAATGCACCTACTATCTGGAGAATTTAACTGTAACCCCTCTATACATTTACTTGATAATAAAAAATAAAATGAAAAACAAAAGGGAATGGGACAAAAACATGAGAAGGGTTATCAAGGTGTGAAACACAATGCACCTACATACCTGGGGTATGTAACTGTAAACCCTCTCCCCGACAATAAAAAAAAGAAGCTTCACAATTATAGAAAAACTCTAATAATATTTCTAAACTAAAACTCTGGGAGAAATAGATTCATGTTAATGAAAACAACGGAACAACAAAAAATCTTGTTACTACCCTTCTGGAAGCAGAATGAATCCTTCTCAAAGTTCCTGTGTTGAATTTGTGTGTATTGCAGAATGCGACTAAATTTGAAAGACTATTACTTTGACATCATAGTAAGTAAAATGGGTAGGTCCTAATCTTATCTGCCTGGAGTTCTTAGAAGAGGTGTAAAATTTGGACATAGATAAGCATTTACACAAAAGGTAATTTATGTGAAGTCAAACGGACACTATGTGGATCTTTAACCTCTGACTGCTAGAATATGAGTAAATTTAGACTTTCATTCTCAGTTTATGTTGTTTAAACTAGTCTGTGGGACTTCTCATAACAGACCTACCAAACTAATTCACAGAGGAAATACTATGTTAGTAGTGTCAGCATTCACTGTTCTGCTAAATACAGGAAAAGAAACTTTTTTCCATATATTTTTATTGTAATTAATAGAAGGGTTACATGATATTTGCCAGATAGAAGGTGCATTAATTCACATACATTGATACCCTTTCACATGTCTTGGTCCCCATTTCCCTCCCCTCCACCCCCACCCCTCATCTTGTTTTCCCCCCTTCCCTATCCAAGGAAAAGAAACTTTTAAACTTCCAGTGTATACTTCCTTTTGCTTTACAATTGATTTTAGTTTATGGTACATTACTTATGGTTTCTAATTTATCTATGTTCATAATATATACCCAGAAATTACCTTTATAAGAAATTCTGTGTACTTTCTTAGGATAATGTTTATTTTTTTCTAATCGCTTCCTTTTATGGGGGGGAGGGGGATGGGGGTGGGGGTTAGTCATGGGGCTTGAACTCATCCAGGTCCCTGTCCCTGAGCTCTTCAACTCCAGGCTACCTCCCTACCCCTGGGCCTAGACATTGTCCCAGAACACTTTAGCTCCAGGCTACCATTCTACCCTGGAGCCAAGCCCCACTTTTGGTTTTCTAGAGGTTAATTGGAGATGAGTCTCAGGTCCTTTTGTGCTCTGGCTGGCTTTGAGCCTTGATCCTCAGATTTTAGCCTCCGGAGTAACTAGGATATAGGCATGAGCAACTATGACAAGCTGTATTTTTTCTAATCTTATATTTAGCATGTTGTTGACATAGCAAGCCTATAACAAATTTCACTGACTCTTATAATATTGTACTACTATTTTCCAGCAATAGTGAAAAATTTAATATTTTAAATGAATATATTTTACACTTTTCCTGTTATATATAGCAATTATTAATACCAAGTAAAATATCTTATTAAATATCTTTATTGTTTCAGCCTGAGTTGACTCAATCTTCCATGTAATCTTGACATAGGCTATAGACTTTTGAAACCACAATTCAGATATATAGATTAAGATGAAGGACTACTCAAAATGCATATCTGATGAAGCCTGTTTCTTGGCTTATCAATGAATATATTCCTGCTATTCATATGTAAGAAGAGGGCAAAGATCTATGTTTGCTAATAATTATGGCAATTAATCTAAGCAAAAACTAGTAAATATATATATATATGATCTGTATACACATATCTATACATATGTGTGTAAGAATACACATGAATATTCCAATCAAAATTATGCTAGAAATTCTTTTACTTTATAAGTATATCCTCTACATTTTTAGAGTATTAATCTCTATAATACTGAAAAAATAAATGATCCTATGTAGTCTGTGGGTAAAGTTAAAAATCTAAATAGGGAAGAAAACGTTATTCATCAGAATAACCTTCAACTAATCTTCTAATAATGCCTTCCTCTGCTATTTATCTCATATCTCCTTATTCACTTTTCTAAAATTCGAATTTCTCTGTACTACTGTTGAGAAATCAGTGCATCTGTAGTCTTTTCTCCTGTCTATTAATCCAGGATTCCTCTATTTTCACTATTGTAGTCTTATGGCCTCTTTTCCCAAACATGTAAAATTGCTGTGCCAAAAGTTATTTTCCTTTCTCATTCCTTTCTGTGTTATTTTCCTTTTGTGAAACAGATTAAACATGATGGAATAATATAGCTATTAACTTCATTCATATCATTCTACTTCACAGTTGTCTAAAAGGCTATACACAAAAATCCTTTGAGCAGAACAAAATATAGCATGGCTTTATGATTCCTACTACTGGCATGGGCTTGTTTGCTTTATTTTGATACCTAGTATGTATTTTTATCAAGTATTTTACAAGAAGTCTAAAATTAAATTCTACTGTCTTCTAATGTGTAATTTGAATGTTATCATTTTAATGAATATATGTATATCATATAAGTTGATTTTGTTGGCTTATTGCAATGTCCTTGCTAACAGGAGATTTCTCCTCTTATAATTTCATCTTGAATCAGTTCATAAATAATTTTCAAACTCTAAGCTCTCATAATTAGACTGCTTTCTTGCAGTGGAACACCCCAATAGCTGCTTTGCTTGACTCAGAGGAAGCCTGCCTCAAATGTAAGGACGGGTAAATCAAAGAGAGAATTTCTATGCTCATCAAACAAGTTTCAATACTCTGCACAGTCAAGATCACTATAGAAATATTCAAAGTTTGTATGCTTAACATTTGTCAAGATTCATAAAATCTATATTTTATCTATATCAGTTTTTTTTCCTTTTCTTTTCTCCTAAATTTAGGGCTTAATTTCTCCATCAGAGCAACCTGACCGGGAAAATTTTAGAATTTCTAAAGAAAAATAGATTGCATCATTTTAAAACTGTTTATTAACGAGCTAATATTTATGAGTGAATTACATGTACTTTCAACAGGTAAATGTCTGTCAAAGCAAAACAAAGTTGAAAATAAGTATCTGTCATGCTGGCATCATTCCATGTACCTTTCCTGCTTGTAGGGACAGAAGTGGTATTCAGTCACTAATGCCCATTGTGAGGATAAAACTTCTGTTACTCAAAATAGAGTGAGTAGTATCCATACTAACTTGAAATTTTTAAAAAGAGACCCAATATCAACATAAGGAAGACAACAAGAGTTTTTAGCAGAAAAGATGATGAATGATAGAAAAGAAAAATTGTTAACAGCAAAAAAATGCCTTTGTTTTCCTAGTCCTCCAGTTCAGTTTATTATGGACAGTAATGAACATTCGAAGTCATAGGTATTGTATGAAAACCTCCTCCTTGGCTCAAGAAAAGTCAAATAATTGCATTTGTTTATTGTTGTTTGCCTGGATGTTGTCAAAGTATTGAAGCTACAGAGTTGTTATTTTATCCTGAGAAGTCACTTAGGTCTTACGAATGTGTGAGCCTGCCTAGCAAATATGGCAAGGTGATGCAATAAGGCAAGTAATCCATAGTAAAAGACTATGTGTAAAATACTAAAATTGAGGCAGAAAATAGAGTTCCAAAAGTTTTCAAAAAAGCTGTAGCTGTGAGAAAGCTCCATTGGCAAATTAATGTATTCTAGAATTTTCCCAAAACCTGGTGAATTTACAATATAACATAGGTTCTCAAAGTTATTCAATTTGCTCAAATCAAGCCCTGTTTTCTCATGCACCTAATTCTAGCTATTCGATGTTGAGATCTAAATAATTACAATTTAAATCAAGCCCACGTAGAAATGTCCATAAGTTTTCATTCAGAATTCATCAGCCATACTCCTTAAATCTCTCCTTTCCTTTGACACATAAAATGTACAATTTTTGATATTGATCTAATGTATTCTAATAATATTTACCTGATTGTCTTCTGCACCTCCCATTGCTTACTGACAAAAAAAAATTCTCAAAGAATAAAAGTCATATAGGCACCATGAGAGAACAGGAAAGAAGACATGTTCTATGAAATGATGTAAGAGAAGTTAGTCAACTTGTAACTTTCAAAAACATAATTTATTGATGGAGTTATTAAGAAATTTATATAAAAATTGAATTGAATGAAGTAATCCATACAAGATATGGTTTCCCTTATTTGTTATAGCTAGAAAGTGTCCATAAATCTATAAGCAAATCATTGGGTTGTTAAAGACAGAAATCCTACACTTGAACATGATAAATTTTACAAGCCTGTACAATGAGACCAAAGAAGGATATTAGAAGAAGAGAGATTGAAAATTTCATCTGAGTATGATGACAAGAGGAAGGGCTCATGTTACTTGATATACAACCACATGATTGAATGCTAATGTTATGTAGGAAAGTGAGGGGTGAGCAGACCTTTTCCCCAAACAATGGGATGCTCTGCATAACCTCTGTCATTAAGGAGACTGTCACCAGATAAAGCTCATCAATCTTGGACCAGGAGAAACCTGAACAGAAATAAACCTGCTTAATTCATAAAGTTACTCAACCCCAGGTAGTTTGCTGTAGAAACTGAAAACGGATTACTCATTGAGAAAACATTTATATAACCATGAATCTAGTAACAGAATTTTCTGGTATTAAAAACAATTTCAGAGCTATGCCCCAATAACACAACTTATTATGGATTATCATATCATTTGTGATCATACAGCCATATCACTGTTGGTATGCATTGATTGCATAGAAAGTGAACATTTTTTCTAATTCTCCTTCCAAATATTTTTTACTAGATACTTTCTTTTCTTAAACTCTAACCAACTTATGGCAGCTCAATGACAAATAGTTTCATTCCAATCAAACAAATAATTCAAATAAGCACAATGAGTCAATATTTGAGATTATTTAATCAATAGTAAAAATTGTCTTAGATTTATTTTGGCTTTTATTTACTTATTTTTCTTTCTCCCCTTGGAATTTACTTGGCCATCATGTACTGAAAACTCTGTGGGTGATTCATTTATCCTCATTACTCAAGGAAACAGAAGCAAGGGAATTAAAGACACTTTTGTTCTTAAGCAGTCAAAACAAAATATGTCAGCAACATCCACAAAGGAATGGATTTAGTACTAATTAGAGATTTTCAGGATCTTTGTGAAGCTGTTATTCTATTAAACTCCAAATACTTTTTTCTCATATATTCTGAAGCTCTGATTTTTCTGTCAAGTGAATTGCAATACCTAAACCTGCAGAAGTAGAAAGTAAGATCATACAAGACAAACTTTCTTCCCAAGGTTTCACACTTCTACATTGCCAACAAAACGCTTTTCCTTTATTATACAGACAGGTGAAAGTATTTGTTTAGTAAATTCCTTTTTTTACTGATCCTTTGTGAGTAAGAAAATTATAAAATTAAATGATATACAACATTAAAATAATTCAAAAGGTTTCTATACTCTTTCTTGTGTTGAAAGTATTGCAAAGGTAAACACCGAAGGTTAATTACTGGCAAGAGTACAAGTACTTTTAATAGAAAAATATTTTGCTAAGCAAAATGGAATTATTTACTATGACCAGATATGACCTTATTTTTAAATGCTAACCTTAAATTTTACTTTGTAAAATGCAATTACTCACATTAAGAAGAGGTTTATGAAATGTTATTGCTTATCATCACTGAATAAACTACTGAACATTTCTGTGATGTTAAGCAAAATGAATGGAGGCTATAGTATGACATCAACAAAGGCCAGTTCTTCTAGCATCTAATAGTAAAATACTGCATTTAGCTATAGGTTTGGAAGTAGAGAAGACAGATGGAGAAATCAAATGCTTAAAATGCTTGCAATATTTTTAACTTAAAATGTGTCTTTAAAACCTTCCCATTTCATTCTCTTTTTTAACTATTTCGATGACTCAGAAGTTCTGCAGAATTTGTCTAAAATTCAATCAATGCTGTGAGAAATAACTCCAGTCAATGTAAAGTATAGCAAGGCCCATTTTCTCTGAGCTACTTCTTGAATTAACCTCTATAGTGTAATGGAGACTCTAAGGCTCTTGGGAATCACAGTAACCACAGTGACAGGGCAACACCTGGCTATTGGCATTTCATCCTTTATAATAGATGCCCAAACAGGTCCCCAGACACATGCAGAAATTGCTAGAGTGTGTTAGACCATGACAGTTGATAAATTATTACAAGACACAGTCTGGAAAACGCTTCAAAGTTTTACTACCATTCTTGTAGGGGGAAAAAACACATAACTGCTTACTAGGAAGAAAATTCAGGTAAATGTTCTAAAGGAAATCAATAGGTGACACAAAATTAGAAACAAAGTAATATAAAAAACAGTGAAATTGTTCAAAATCAGGAAATATAACAAATTAATGCTTATCAGGTCACTGTATATTTATAGATTTCATTCACAGGGATATAGTATACATACAAATTACTATGACACATTAAACAAACTTTTTATGTAGCATTATGACTGATTATGTTTTAATAAATTAAAATATAATTTGGCTTTCTATGTATTATTGGTAAACTACATTTGTAATATTTTAATAGCATGAAGAAACATTCAACAGCAATGTCATTGAACATGTTTCTTTTACATACATTTCCAAGTAAAGGAGTATGAATTTTTTTATAAAAAGTATCTTTTGTTTCCTACTCTGATATTGATACACACCACAGCATACTTTAGTAATCAATCGTGGGATTTTTTTTCTCCACAACTCAGATATCCAATTCTCTCTTCAGATTGTGGTGCCCCAAAATTAATTGCCTTGAACACTAGGTGTATTAGTACAGATACATTTGAGCACAATGTTTTATCAGTAGAGGACATCCACATTACAACCACTTTCACTCTGCCAGTGAATTCTTGACAGAGGCAAAACTTAGCACCTCAGTATACACAATTGGACCACTGTAGTGCCAGATATTATTTTTGTTCATATGTATTATTGAGTCAATTTTTCTTTAAAGTTTTATTTACTCCTCTCTGATATAAATAAATGCCACATAACATATATTTTACAACAGAGTAAACACTATCTTGCTAGACTTTAGAGCTATAATAATTAAATGTGTAATCTATATGGCATACAGCACTAGTCCATAATAAGACAAAAGAAATCACTGAAAATCTGCACATTGAAAACATGAACTGAAAAAGTGACAAAATAAGCAATATTATATACCTTCATCATGAGGAATATATGAAAATAAAAGCTTCATGAATTCTCTGAAATTCTTAAGAACACATATTCTGAATCTTGCCATTTTGATAGAGCTAATGACTTGGCTTGGGTTCATAGTTGGCTTATTGGAATTCACAGATTTATGCATCTAAATCTGGAAAGTTACCATGTTTCCTACATACTGCCCAGCTAAGGAATTCAGAGCCTCCTCAGTCTGGTTTGTTCATCTGTGATTTGTAATCTACCCACAGGCAGAAAGAAAACTTGTTTTAAAAATAAAAATTAATTAAATCAAGTCTGAAGTGTCACGTCAAGTTAAAGTTAATTTGTGCTAAATATGCTTTCATAAAATACAATATACATCTCATCAACCAAAGGCATTTCAAAAATACTTTTTATTGTGGAAAGTACAGATAATTCTTGACAAACTTCAGTAAGGGAGTCAGACTGCATTAGAATAGGAGGAGCCATGAGACTTCCTACATATCTCTCCTTCCTGTTTAATTATGCTCTTTTTTGAAGTAGAAATGAACTCTAAAACAAACAATAGTGATTGAACTAAAGCAGTCATTATATTCCTGCCAAACAAGTCATCACAATCCTGTTTTATCTTTTGTCTTGTAACTAATGGTTGCTGCTATAAAATTGCTATGTCTAATAAAGAGTAGAAAAAATGAATTTTGTTCTGGTAGACAAAGGAAAAGCTTTTGAATTTCTGACAGTATTAAAATAAACCTGGCAACTCCCTTTTTGTCTTTTTTCTTTCTGTGAATTTCAGTATCAAGCCTAGAATTTTGGTAACTGTTTTATAGTCATGACTGGAATCCTGACATTCTCAGGATAGTAAAAGGGGCATATTCACAAATCTAGGGCTCTTGATATTATAAATGAGAATCTAATGTAGCACAGAGGAATTTCAAACTTCCTCTACTTGGTAGAGGACTATTTATATTATCTCATTTGGATATTTATAGACATTGTTTGCTTTCAAAATGACTCATTCTTTTATGTAAGTTGTCCATCTTCGAACTTAAAAACATAATATTGATTCTTTATTATGTATGTGTCTGCAGACTAAATACTGTATATACCTTACATACTGATAATAGTTATTTATGCTTGTTATTCCTGATTATAACAGCTACATGGACATCAATTCCTTTAATATTTTAAAGCAAATTAAAGGTAAAAAATCATTTTGTCAATGGCAAGATCTATTCATTTAGCAATTGCCTTTATTTTTCAGATTTCATTGATTCTGCTCTTTAAAAAAATTCTATAATGTCTCACCATGTATAACATCAATTTTTTATCCTTTTCTCTGTTTTAATATTGAAACACATAGTATTGATTAGGAGAGGAGTTATTTTCTATTTAATACACACAGCTACTAACTAAAGCATGGTATATGCAGTGGGGGATTCCAATGATATCATTCCTTTTGAACAAGCAACTTATACTCAATTAACAAAATGAATACCAGGAAGCTGAAACTAGAGATGTGATGGGAGAAGATGCTGTTAAAAGGAAAATGAATGAAGAGAGAAAGGAGAGGCAAGGCCATCATCATATTCAATATAAATATGTGGAAATTGAACTAGGAAAAATAATGAGTAAGGTTGTGAGAGGTAAGGAAAAATACTGAAAGATGATATTGATAAAGACACATTGTAGTTATAAACTGAAATGTTGAATTCAAACCTTTTTAAGAAAATCAAAAACATTTAAAGAAAATTTAAGAACTAATTCACATGGTATATGTTGAGTATTGTTTTAGCTACACTTCACAAAATGTTAATGCATCCTTTGTGACTTTTCTTTGCCTTAAAGATTAAATACATTATGTCTTTAAAAGATTTAAAATATTTGAGAATTTCCATATGACATCATATAATTAACTGCTAGTTTACATTTAATATCTCTAACGTACATTCATTTTATTCTAATTCTTTCAACTCAAAATGTTTTGTTATAGTCCAGGATATTTTGGCTATAGTTACTACTCAATATGTTTTCTGGTGTTTCTGAATGGACTATTTGGTAAATGTGCATTAGGTCAAGTTATTTGACAAATTTTCCATGTGTTTAACAAATTTGTTACAAAAAGGACAATATAAAATTCTTTGCAGTAAATATTTTTCATTTTTGTTGAGACTGAACATATTACATGCCATTTTACTTTCAAATTCTTGTGATTTTTCCTACTTTTATTTTCAGAGTACTTTTTTTCAGATCTTAATAAATAAAATGCTCCTACTTCTGCCCCTCAAATACCTCCATTCATTAACTATACTGAAGTGATACATAATAAAAAGGGCAAGAGAATACTTGGAAACTGTAAACAATAGAAGAAAATATAAGATATCTGAGTTCTCTGTTTTTGTAGTAAATTACCATGAATTTAGTAGCCACAGAAATAAACATTCATTACCATAGAGTTAATTAGAATTCTAAAGTAAAATCAGAAACAAGAGGTCTTTGTTAATACTAGAGGTTCAGTAATTAGTTTCCTGCCATGTTACAATTTCCATAGGCTCTACACATCCCTTGGGTAATGACACTTTTCAAGACAAAATATTTGTCCACTCTGAAAATAGAATATGATTTTCCAAGATCAACTTTAGTTTCTATTCCATGTTACATGAAATCGTGACAAACTGGGGGAAAAAGACTATGTACAACTTTGCCCAGTGGATTAGAGAACTGAGCACTGGAAATATTTCTTATGCTTATGAACTTGCGATTAGGTCAAGAGAAAGGATCAAAAGACATTTAAAATAAGTTGACTACTAAGGCAAAATAACTAATTGGATTCTCCTCTCAAGATATGGATTTATGGCTGGCTCATTTCTACCCATTAATAAGAAATTAGCCATCTGCAACAGAATTCTATCAAACACTTGTCATTTATAACCATGTGTAATAATTGGAAGATTGGAACACACTAAAGACAGATTGAACTGATAATTAGATGACTAGAACAAAAGCAAGGTTAAGCATTACATTTTTTAATCTTTGAGGACAAATGAATATCTGAAAAAATGTACAAAGCAAGAATTCTGATTTCTTATCTAGGAAAGCGGCCATCCTGTTAAAGGATTTCACTATGAATTTTCAATAACAAGCTTATCTTTTGATTCTGAAGATGTACATGATATTTAATTTTGCCATCTGTTCTCAGAATGATTAAATATAAGTTAATTGTGGGCAATAATTTTTAGAATGCACTGAATGCCAAGATATTCTAAATGTCTGCGTAGCAGAATGTATTTTATTTTCTAAACCCATAAAGTAAGCCATTAAAGAAAATGAAATAAGGATAAGCTTCCTAACTTTAATATCATTTTCACTTTCTTCCTTTCTTTCCAGAATTTGGAGAAAATAAATTTAGAAATGTACCTATGTCCCTCCCTGATAGTTTTTCAGGGGTTTCATATTTTGTTAAGTCTTTACTTCTGTCTTTGCAATTCAAACTTGCTACCATTTACAGGCATATTAACTGAAATATGGTAAGTTCAAATGAGAATACAAATACTATAATACCATATAGACAAAGTCATTGTTCAACAAAATAAGCACCAATAAACAGATACCTGAAAGTGGGAGAGGGAGACTCAGGGGAGAGAGTAGATGAATGGAGGGGATAATGTTGAGAATGCAGCCAAGAATGCAACAAATACACTACAAATTTATGAATAATAAAGGAAGGGACAGATTGGGAGGGGTGAATGAAAATGTTAGAAAGGGTGACACAGACCAATATACACTGTATTCATGAACTACTCTGTTAAATGGCACATCTTCAGCCAACAAATTAAAGATACTAATAAAAAAATTATAAATATTGATGTTCACACAGAAAAGCCTAAATCTTCTAAAACCAGAGAATAGAGAAGAAAATGGTGTTGCAATAAAAAAATCCAAAATAAAATCATTCATGTTTACAGGTGGTTACAACAATAAAACCATTCACGTTTGTAGGTGGTTATTTTCTTTAAATAAATTATGAGCTAAAAAAGAAGGGTGATATATTTCACAGAAGGGGCAAACCAAGTCTGAATAATTATTTTTGTGCATTTAACACAAGGTGTGAATACTCCCACGTGATTTAGCTGAAGAAATAAACACTCAGTTCTTAAAGAACATACTTTGGTACTTTGATAAAAGCAAACTGACCCAAAACTACAATGTTGATTTTTTTCATATATTTTTTATTGTAATTAGTAGAGGGTTACATTATATTCGCCACATAGAAGGTGCATTAATTCATATACAATGATACCCTTTCTCATGACTTGGTCCCCATTAACCTCCCCCCGACTGCCACCCTTCATCTTGTTTTCCCCCCTTCCCTATCCAATTTCAAATAACCAAAGACATGTGAAAGGGTATCAATATATGTGAATTAATGCACCTTCTATCTGACAAATATCATGTAACCCTTTTATTAATTACAATAAAAAATATAAAAAAACAAATTACCAAATATACATATATCCAATATATCAAAAAACAAAGTGAGATATTGTAACACTATAAGATAACCAAGGGACAGCAAAAGAGATGAGAGATAACATAGTACATGAAGGACAACAATCACTCATTATATGGCTTTTATTTCTATATCCTAGAAGTCCTTTCATTTGGAGTCATACTGTATGGCCTTATGTATCTAGGTTTTGCTCTATTGCAAATCTCTGCTAGGAGAGCCCAAGGTTTCTACTGATTATGACAAATGAGGGAAACCATTGAGCCTATGATCATTTGAATCTGGCTAACTTCACTTAATATGATTTTTTCTAAGTCTTTCCATTTCCTAACAAATGGGGTGATATCATTCTTTCTAACAGCAGCATAGAATTCCATTGTGTACAAATATCACATGTTGTTGATCCACTCATCAACTGAGGGACATTTGGGTTGGTTCCATATTAAATAGTGCTGCAATGAACATGGTTGTGCTAGTGGATTTAGTATATCCTTGTTTCTGGACAATTGGGTAAATTCCTAGTAGTGGAATTTCTGGGTTATAGGGGAGTTCTATGGTTAGTCTTTTGAGGCACTGCCACACTGCTTTCCATAGTGGTTGAAGGACTTTGCACTCCCACCAACAGTATAGTAGTGATCCCTCCTAGCCACATCCCCTCCAGCATCTGTTGTTATTAGTTTTCTTGATCCTGGCCATTCTAAGTGGAGTGAGGTGGAATCTTAGAGTTGTTTCGATTTGTATTTCTTTTATGGCCAGAGATGTCGAGCATTTCTTCATGTGTCCATAGGCCATTCTTATTTCTTCTTCAGAGAAGACTCTAAGTCTTTGGTCCATCTTTTAATGGGATGGTTGTTACTTTGCAGATAAGTTTTGGAGTGATTCAATTTTTTGAGTTGTTGGTATATTTTAGATATGAGGCCTTCGTCCGTTTTATGGTTGGTGTAGATTTTCTCCCACTTTGTGGGCTTCCTAATTAATTTACTAGCTATGTCCTTTGCCATACAAAAGCTCTGCAGTTTAATGCAGTCCCACTTATCCAGTCTTTCTCTGATTTTTTGTGATTCTTGGTCCTTATTAAGAAAGTTTCGACCTGTGCCAAGGATGCCTAGTGTATCTCCTATTCCTTCCTGTAAAGTTTTCAGTGTGTCAGCTTTTACCTCCAGGTCTTTGATCCATTTGGAGTTAATTCTAGTGCAGGGTGACAAAGAAGGATCTAACTTTAGTTTTCTGCAGGTGCTTAACCAGTTCTGCCAGCACAACTTGTTGAAGAGGCTGTCTTTCTTCCATTCTATTTTTTTTTGGCTCCCTTGTCAAAGATTAGGTGGCCATAGGTCTGTGGTTTAATATCTGGGTCCTCAGTTCTATTCCATTGGTCTTCAGGCCTGTTCTTGTGCCAGTACCAAGCTGTTTTGATAATTATAGCTCTGTAATAGAGTCTAAAGTTTGGTATTGAAATTCCTCCTGTGCTGTTCTTTCTGCTAAGAAGTGTTTTTGCTATATAAGGTCCTTTATTTTTCCATATGAAATTTTGGATTGCCTCTTCTATTTCTTTAAAGATTGAATTTGTAGATAGCTCTTGTCAAGACTACCATTTTCACGATGTTGATTCTTCCAATCCAGGAGCATGGGAGGTTTTTCCTTTTCCTCAGTTCTGCTTTAATTTCTTTTTTCATGGTTTTAAAGTTTTCATCAAAAATGTCCTTTACATTCTTAATTAAGTTAATTCCTACGTTCTTTATTTTTTTGAGGGTATTGCAAAAGGGGTTTAGTATTAATCTGACTCCCATTTTCAAATGGGCAGAACAAGAATCTCAAGAAAAATGTCAAATCAAGGAATAGCATCTCCCACCCAACATAAACAGGCAAGGGAGCAATCAGTGGCAAATCTAGAGGAGAGTCTTCCAAGTGCTATACAAATGCAATTGTTAAACATTAATGAAAAGTGAGAAAACATAAAGAAAGAGATAAGGGAGGAAGTCACAGCTAAACAAGAGGAAATCATAAACAAGGTGATATGTGAAAAAGGGGAAGCCATAAAGGAGGCCATAATAAAGGTTTTTCAAAGGAAATGGATGAATTCATAGAATCCACAAACAAAAAGGTGACCGAACTCCAACAAATGTCCAAAGAGAATAAAGCTGCTGAGCTAACCACTCAAATGGAAATCAAGGAGTTAAATATATCAATACATGATCTAAAACAACAGATGCAAGGCATCAATAATGACCAATTTGAAGCAAGGGAGATGAAAAATAAAGTAGAAAGCTTTGATAGCAGGTTAGGCAATGCAGAAGAGAGAATTTCCGTGTTTGAAGATAATTTAGTTGTTATAAAGAAAGAACAGAAAATGAGTCAATTCAAATCTAGGAAATATGAGAAAATGCTACAGGAGGTCCAAGATACAATTAGGAAACCTAATTTAAGGCTTATTGGTATTGAGGAGGGTCTGGAGAAAGAGGTCAAGATATTGGAAATATACTTCGCGGAATCATCTCAGAGAACTTCCCAAATATCCACTAGGGCAGGCCCATCCAGATAGAAGAAGCTTCTAGAACCCCAAACAGACCTGACCAGAAAAGGACCTCCCACTGCCACATTGTAATCCAAACTGGATCAATAGAGACCAAAGAAAGGATACTAAAAGCAGCCATGTGGAAGAGAACAATCACCTATAAAGGCAAACCAATCAGAATAACCCTAGATTTCTCAGCAGAGAACATGCAAGCAAGAAGAGATTGGAATGATATATACCATGCCCTGAAGTCAAATAACTACTAACCAAGAATACTGTACCCAGCTAAGCTTTCATTCATAAATGAGGGAACAATAAAAACATTCCATTCCAGGGAAAAGCTGCAACATTATGTAGCAACCAAACCAACATTACAGAGACTTCTCAAAGATGTTCTACACATAGAAAACCAAAACAAATGTAATACAGAGAAAGAAATGGCACCTAGAACTCATACCATCTAAGGACCACAAGAACTGTCAAGACACAGGCCCTAATGAAAGGTTTTAAAAATGGCAGGAACTAATAAATATTTCTCAATCCCAACTCTCAATATCAATGGACTTACCTCCCCAATTAAAAGACATAGGATATCTAGTTGGATCAAAAAGCAAGATCCATCATTCTGCTGTCTTCAAGAGATCCACCGTACTCAAAATATCAAACATTTTTTGAAAGTGAGAGATTGGAATAAACTTTATCAAGCTAACGGCCCCCATAAACAGGCTGGAGTTGCCATCCTCATATCAGATAAAATAGACTTCAAACTAAAATTAGTGAGAAAAGACAAAGAAGGTTACTACATACTACTAAAGGGATCTTTCCTCCAGGAGGACATAACCCTCCTAAATATCTACACACCTAATCCCGGAGCTCCGAACTTCATCAAGCAAACTTTACTTTCACTGAAACCATACATAGATCAAAACACAGTGATTGTTGGTGACTTTAACACACCACTCTCACCTATGGACAGATCAACCAGGCAAAAACTCAACAGAGAAACTTTAGAATTGAACAAATGTATAGACCAACTAGATCTTTTTTAGACTTTTTTAGATTTTGTGTGTGTGTGTGTGTGTGTGTGTGTGTGTGCAAGAGTATTGATACAAGGCCTTGAAATCAGAGCCTCATATTTTTGCTTTGCTATTTCATAACCTGGTTTTGTACCTTTGATGTAGTCCTACAGTACAACAGGTTTTTCTTTATTGGTTAATTAATTGGAGATAATATCCCAAAACTGCCTCCCCACACAAACAACAAAGCTGTTCTCAACTATGATCATTCATGTATCAGCTTTCTGAGCAACTAGAATTACAGACATGAGCCATTGGCGCCTTGCTTAATTTTGTTTTAATCATGTTAGTCAGGACTATATGGTTCACAAAATTTGTTCCGTAAAATTGACAATTCAGCTCATTGCTAATTCATAAGCCAACAAGTAGAAAGACACTGAGAAACTGATGATATCCTCTTATTGTGGAGGATAAAGAGGATTACTAAATTTCATTTGTAATATTCATAATTGAGCATTTCATTGCCTCCATAATCTTATCCTAGTACCCATTTTCTTGTTCTATAGTAGTAAACATTTTCTTTCTTTTTATAAATGATATTTCTTAATTTTTCATTATAAATTAAAATTTTCTAAGATTGAAAAAAATCCATCCTAGTTTTTCAAATAGCACAAATATGTATTTCTTTGTTCTTTTTTAAAATTTTGTTTTATTTTTAAGGGTGATGTACCAAGAGGTTATAGTTACGTAAGCAATAGGGAGTATATTTATTGTCAAACACTGTTCCACACTCCCTGAATTTCTCCCACTTTCCTTTCATTCTCCCTCCACTTCGTTTTTAATGTGCTGTGTGAAGTTAATTTCTTCCTTCATATTTTTCCCTTTGGTTTATCTACTGTTGTCACTGTTTTTTATTCTGCTACCTTGTTTGTGTTTTGTGTATTTCTTTGTTCTTGAAAAATATTTGGTTTTCCATAAATATCTGAAGATAAAATGTTTTTGAAACATTACTTTGTGCATTTCTATATTTCATATACTCCTTAAAGGTATCTATGTATGTGGGCATAGTAATCGTCTCCTTTTCATGCACATATTTTGAACAGAAAGCTTTCTTCAATGTGTCCTGATTGATGGAGACCTACTACTGAGTTCCTGAAGAGCTAATTAAAAGCTTGATGGTCCATGGAATGTTATTTTGCCTCTTAAACAGATTGTGTTTAGTGTTCATTTATTGGCTTTCCCAGGAATATAAATCTGAAACTAACTTTGGGGTTCTGAAAGGAAATCAGAGCAGGAGGCTATAATTTTCGTTTTCCTTCTTGGAATTTGAGGTGATGGTAACTATGGGGTTCATGGAGTCTTTAACTATTGTTAGTGGGACCAGAGTCTGTGGAACAGACCTTGTATGGGAGCTTGAAGCTTATTGTCAAGTTCCAGAGTTCCAAATGCTGCCTCAGAATTTAGTGAACCAGCTGTTTGTACTTATTGAATTTCCTCTAGGGTTCTGAGTTTCCCACTTTGAATATGGATTCTGTGTCAAGATCGTGCCTTTGTTAAGGTAATTGTTTTGTTCAGATTTTTACTTTTGCACTGTCTACAATCTCTGTTCTTCAGAGTAAACTCAATCACCTCACCTTCCACAGTGAAAACTTACATGTTATAGTATAAGAATTGCCTCAGTTTGTTATTTTCAAATCTCCGTGCTTGTCTTTACATGTCTCCTGATTTTTATTATACTGCTTCTATTACCAGGAGGTCAGTTCCTTCCCCTTTCATCTCATTAGAAAACCATACTTAATATGGCCATAGTATTTGAAAGTTCCATACCTTTTATGTCATTGCACAATACCTTAATATTACTGCTTTGTTTTGAATTTTATTTTTTATTTTTTTGTAATTATCTTTTTTTATTATTACTTTTTTCATATATTTTTATTGTAATTAATAGAAGGGTTACATGATATTTGCCAGATAGATGATGCATTAATTCCCATACATTGATACCCTTTCACATGTCTTGGTCCCCATTTCCCTCCCCATCCCTCATCTTGTTTACTTATTATCATGTTTTGAACTTGAATTTGGGGCCTGGTCTCTGTCCTTAAGCTATTTAGCTCAAGGCTAGAACTCTATTACGTGACACATTGTTCCAACTCCAGTAACTTTTTTCACTAGCTCATTGGAAATAACTTTCACAGGAAATTTCCTTCCCAATTTGGCTTGAACTGTGATCCTCAGATCTCAGCCACCTGAGTAATTAGGATGGTAGCATGGGCTACCAGCTCCCACCTCACCATATTTTAATTGTTCCCACAACTCCTTACAGATATTACCTTATCTCTATCTAAAGTAGAATCAACATCAAATATGTATTTCTCCAATACTAACACTGACTAAAGAATTTTCAATAATCATTTCATCTTTGCCATTCTACAGAAGCTTTTCCAATCATGCCATAGTTGTTTGAAATCCTTTTTTTTTTCCATTTTATCTTCAGATTTTGTTCATTTCCTATTCTCTGAGAATTTGTTGCCATTGAGGACTTTCTTGTCAGGAGACTTGGCTAAACAGGAGACAATTGAGCTGGCAGGTATTCTAGCATTATTTTAAAACTCACTGATTGCAACAATATAAATAAGAATGTAAGTGGCACTAGAACTTTCCTGTGCATTTTGTATCCCAAGGAATGTTGAAGATTAGATGAGGCTCATCATGGTGGGAATCAAATTTGAGACCAGAGAGAAAAGATAAGACGATAGAAATGGATGTAGTTAGTAAATACTAAATTCTGAAGTAGAGTAGAGAAAAACTGTCTTCTCTTCCTCTGGTAAAAGTCTCTTCCTCTGGTAAATACTGTGCATAATGCATGCTTTGAATGAAGAGATTTGGGCTTGAAATACAGACTTGTGTTGTTGAGGCAATGCTAGCAGGGGACCCAAGTCCTCCAGCCATCAGGTTCCTGGCTGGACACCAAGGTTGTATCGATAGGATGGGTGTCCAGCTTGGCCTGTTAGGTTAAGTCTTTGCAATTACCTGCGGTCAAGTTTAAAATAATCACACATGGGTTTTTCACCAGGAGTCAGTCCTTACTTTCTCTTTCTTTCTTTCTTTCTTTCTTTCTTTCTTTCTTTCTTTCTTTCTTTCATCTGTGGAATATGATTTCCCACTAATTTCATTACGCCTAAATTCTTGGTGAGTCTGTATAGAGTATAATAAATAAGGAAATGTCAGGAATTTGAAATTTGAATATTTAAATCCAAAAATCAGTTCCATTATTTTTATAAAATAGTAACTCTTCTGCAACCTAGGGATAACAGCGATGTAATGGATTCATTTGATCCATGTAAGTTTTTTAAGTATTAACAAGACAAAATGGTGTTCACACATTTAAAAGTTTTTAAACATACATGTTTAATATTAACAAAAAAGAAAGGAATAATTGTGCGCAATTTTATGCATTCATTTTTAAAAATCTTAATGATTATTCATTCTGGAATCATTTACATTTGCATAGAATGTCAAAGATATGACAGAGAATTCCAAGAACAATTCATTGTCTTCTTCCTGGTTAATGTTGTATATAATTACAATTCATTCACTAAAATTCAGGAATATTACTATGTCCTGAAAATTAAAAGGCATCTTTTTCATTAAATATTGTAATTATAACTTTTAACTGATTGATCATAAAATTAAATTATAGAAATAATTTTCTTGACTAACCAGCATAGCAGTCTATTTTCTAAAATGCTGAGTTGATAAGTTTTGTTTTTAAAACTATTGCAATTATTATTATTATTACTATTATGTTAGGTTCTAAATTAGAAAGGATCACACTGGTACTTTGGAGCAAATGTGAAGGTGATTTACTTGAAGAAAATGTTAGCCAAAATCCCCCAAACATACATATAAAAATGACCTACATTGTATAATACCTAACATCATCAATTATAGTTCATATTTTAATTTTTCTTATATGTTGACAAAAGTAATTTTTGAAACGTAAAAATTACTTTTAAAATATTATTTGACAAATTTATTATGTAGTTGCTCGAAGCAGATGAACTTTCGCAAGTTATTTTAAATAAATACCTAAATATAAAAAGGCAAACATATCCATATAATCTAAGTCTTATAACCTGTTATTAGCTTATATGATTTTTAAACTAATGAAAAAATTTCTAACTGTATACAACTTGGCACATAATCTTTGCCCATTTTCATTTGAGATATGTGCATAATAAAGATATACAGTAAGTATACTGATGTTTATTTTCATAACATTTTTGAGCCCAGAGTCTCAAAAAACTTTTTACAGATACAATTTAATTAGTCCGGATTCAGAAAGTCAATGAAAACCTTTTACAGATACAATTTAATTAGTCCAGATTCAGACAGCCAATATTATTATTGAGGGGAAGTCTGAAGAAAGACCAAACAACATATTTATTGTGAGTATTTTAAGTTGGTGTGCATAAACAAATTAATTTTTGTGTTACCATGTTATGCAATTGATTTATTAATTTACTTATATTACGTTTAGCAGATTTCTTTGTGGAAAAATGTAAGGTTTTAAATATCTTCTTTTTAAATTCCCTCCAGCCTAAACCAACCAAGATACTACTGTTATCTCTGCACCAAAGGATGGAAATTATAAAGTGACTTCAAAATTTATACAAGCAACGTGATAATTTTCATAAGCTTTGTGTGCTGGAACAATAATGAATTACACATCACAGACATTTTAATACACTGTTTTTTAACAGACTAGTCCATTGTATTCTCAGGAAAAGGGGAAGGGGTTACTGTGGTAGAAAATGGAAATAAAACTATATCCTCAAATGACTGAATTGCCTATCATAAGATACTCAGGAAAAGACCTTATGGAAATGATGCAAATTTGAATTGATACAACTTGAGATTGTACAGCTCTGCTCAGATTCAATGTTGGAAAATAATCTTCTGATTTTTAAATCTTGTAATCAATTATCTGCTACACCTAAGAGCAGAAAGGCCTTTGAAGGAACCAAAGACTGCTGATCTTTGATGGAGGTGATGGTGAAACATATCACATGAGCAACAAAGGAACAAAAACTATTAAATCCATTTGGATTTTCTATAATACTAGAATATATTCTATCAACGGAAGTTGCTTTTAAGTCATGACATAGCATTGTGTACTATAACAGAATTTTCTGTTAGATATTAAGTTGCATGTGAAAGAAATTTCAAGAAAGGATATGGTTTTAAATGTTTTCTTTGCTGTTTCAAATTTAATTTCTATGAAAGTCTTATTTTCAACATGGAAATGTTGAAAGGAAATGTGCAGAAAGAACACCAAAAGTAATAAGCATTGAGTATTCATTCAATACAAAAGTGGAATATATATAATAATGCTTTAAATGCATTTTCTAGATACAAAAGGTGAGAGAAATTAAAAGTAAAAATCAATTGAGGCAGAGAGAATTTATGTTTGTTGTCATATTCTTTCTTCTTCTTTCCTAAGATATTTAAAACAAATAGAATGTTTCAGTGAGCATTGCACAGGGAATATTTTTCATAGATGAAGCATATAGTTGGACTAAAAGTTAACTAAAGGATATTTTATTATGAACCCTGTCATTATCATCAATGAGTAGTACAACACCTTTACTACATTTATAATTCTCTATAATTTTGGATGTATTTGT